>NW_026910511.1:15000-20000 GCF_963691925.1 Scomber scombrus
TCCTTTCCTCCCTTCTTTCCTTCCCTCCTTCCTTCTTTCCTAAAGGAAGATTGATGAAACTGTTGAAACACAAACAGAACAAAGTTTTCCTGCTGACACCCGACTCTTCATCCTGACCTCGATACGACGCCCGACCCTCCTCTTCCTCTTCCTCTTCCTCACCCAGACTTTAATATCGGAGCCTCGACGCTCAGATAACGCTGACGGATGTTTCCCATTTCTCCTCCGACACCCTGAACGCAGCTGGGAGGAGTGATGGTCAGCTGGTGATGTCGCTCCGTCTTCATGCTGGAGGCCGTGATGAAGACGAAGATGATGATGAAGATGATGATGATGAGTTATGATGAAAAAAGACTTCACCAAACAAAAAGTTCTTACTGTTGCTCCTGAGAGATGAGGTCACATTCAGACAGGAAAGACAACTCATCATCTTCATCATCCTCCTCATCATCATCCTCATCTTCATCATCTTCTTCTTCATCACCTCCCTATAAACAGCTCATTGTGTATTTTAATCCTGAGCGGAGCCTCGTCAGCTGTTTTTCTCCCCGAAACAAATTATTCTATTAAAATTATCTGGAGGTGAACGCGGCGCCGTCGTCTCCGATAGCAACAGATTCATCATCATCATCATCATCATCATCACTCTACAGTCTGTCTATATGACGGTGAATAAATGTGTTTTTAATGAACAGGGTTTAGCTGTTATTGTATATTGTGAGGTCAGTAAATGTGTTTCCTGTCTGCTGCAGATTGATAATTAATGAATAAACAGGATGAACTGAGCTCCGCAGCTTCTGCACATTATTATTATAAAATGTTACTGAATCATTTCTGGTTTAATGTTGTCTGGAAATTAATATGAATAAAAATCGATGGAAACAGGCGTCATGTTAATGTTTAACAGAGCTGCAGAGAAAACGATAAAAAATACAAAGTTTGTGAACATTAGAAAAGAAAAGAAAAGAATAGAATAGTGCATGTAGGTAGTCACCATAGACTGTATATAAGAAATGGACGTAACATCCGTGACGTCACCCATTGGTTTGTGGACTGAACATTCCAGGTGCATGCTGGGAAAAATAAAAACAGGGATTCTACTTATATGGGCATCAGGAGGAGCATGAGGCGCCCTCCTGAACCTGTGAACCAATCAACCTGTCAATCACCACGTAGCCACGCCCTAATGCATACCCTGCTTTATCGTCACATATAAAATCAGGGAGGCCAAAATGTCCCAAATGAACATCATACTGCATTGAAGAAGGCTTTAAACTAGCGATTGAGACCATAAACACATTTTGAAAACATTTACTGAGGTTAGAAATCAAGTGAGAAGTTGGTGAATTCTCCATTGACTTGTATAGAGACGGAAGTCCTTTTGACACCAAAACGGTCGCCCCCTGGTGGCCTTTTGATAGAATGCAGTTTTAAGTTACTTCCTCATTGGCATCATTTCAGAGGACCGGAACTCCTCGTATACTGGATAGATTTCCTTTCTATTTGTAATGAAAGCTTAATGTATCAGGTAGAAATGAAATGGTCTTACTCTCCTTCAGATGATTCTGTTATAAAGATATTAGCGTCTAATATGTCTTGTGCATTTGAGACAACCGTCCCCATCGTGAGGTTGGTGTTACATCCTGTTGTAGTTCGTGTTTTATTTTGAAAGTTATTCTCCTTGTGTATTTTGTTAGTTTTACTTCCTGTGTTTCCCCTTCCTTGGTTGATTGCTTCATGTGTTTCACCTGTCTTGTTTCTCTCACCTGTGTCCTGTTAGTTATTACCTCATCATGTCTTTATAGGTTTTGGTTTACAGTTCAGTCTTTGTCTGAGTCTCTGTGTTTTGTCCTGTGTAGTTTTTGCCAGTGTTCATTCGGCCTGTGTTTTTCTTTTTGAGTTGTTTATTCCTGGTTTTGGCCAATAAAGTGCCTGTTTCCTGAGACTGTCTGCCTTTTTGGGTCCATCTGCGCTACTCACCGTGACAGTTGGTTGTCTCTGTGTTATTTTAATGGGAAAAATCAAAATGTAGACAATCTTAAAAATGCATTTAAAGTGTTTAATTTCAATCTAACACATCTCCTGCACCAAGAGAACATAAACAGGAACAATCATTCCTATAAGTGCATTTTTTTTTGTCCTTATATAATAATATTATACAGTTTAACCTCTCTGACGGCTCTGAGCTTCACATCTGGAGGAGTCTGCACCTTGTATTGAGAAATGTTACGTTAAATAAATAGTCAGTTAAAAGTATTTACAGTTAGAAATGTTGTTGTTTACAATATTTACACGTCACAAGAAATGAGAAATGATTCTTGTTGTTGTGTTTAAACAGAGATTGAATTTATTTTGAAAGGTTTGTGTTTACTACTTTAAATGCTTTTATTTTGATAGTGCGAACAGGAAGTAGTGAAGTAACGTGCCAAGATGTCGGCTAAAGGTAAGAAGCAGCAAATAAACGCTGACTTTGACAGTTTATACGCTTTCCTCCTTTTCCTCAACACCTTTTCTGCACATTTTGCTATTTTATAAGAAATAAAGAACTAGATATATCACACTATAGTATATATGTGGGTCAATGACGTATAAGGATTTTCAACAACTCAATTTTAAATAATAAAAACAAGCATATCTAATGCAGTAGTTCAAACATTCAGAATGTTGTGTACCTGAACATTCATATTATAATGTGAAAGTGATTTTAGTGGGTTTTTCAAGATTAATTGGCACTGGCCTGAAAAAAAGTCATGTGGTGCGACCATGATTCATCTTGAAATGTCTTATATAAATAAAAGATCATCATTTACAAAGATTTAAAAAAAATGCAAATACTTTGTTTCCAAACACTTTATATTACTGAAAACTTGTAAAAAAAATTTCAATCTCAATCAATTGAGTTGTTCTAAATCCTTATACGTCATTGACCCATGTATGTATATATACCAGCATGTGACAAACATCTCCAACTGGGATTTGGGAAGTTAACAACCACATAAGAAAAAAACCTAACTATCGCTCTCTCTTCATACTTTTAATGGTAATGATATTTTATTATAAACTCACTGTGTAAAAATAAAGGCGGCAGAAGTAGACGAAGCTTCAATTTCAGGTGTCAGAAGGTAAAAAAAAAAATCATTTATTTTTGAATAAATGTGTTTTCTGTCAGTTAACAATGAAGGTTAGAGCTGCGTCGCAACAAAATGAGGAAACACATCAGAATAAAAGGGCTGCTATTGATTGACAGCTCAGCATCTGTCGGTTTATATATTTTAAGATGTTTATTGTAACTAAGAACAGAATTAAAGCAGGAGAATCATTTTCAGTCCGTCGTTATTTATTCCCTCAAAAATAAATAATCGTAAAAGTTCTTTCTCTCCTCGCTGAGTTAACAGCTTTCTTACTTCAGGGCTCAAAGCAATAAAAACAGCACATTTATTGAGAGAGAGAGAGAGAGAGAGAGAGAGAGAGAGAGAGAGAGAGGAGAGAGAGAGAGAGAGAGTAGAGAGAGAGAGAGAGAGAGAGAGAGAGAGAGGAAGAGAGAGGAGAGAGAGAGAGAGAGAGAGAGAGAGAGAGAGAGAGAGAGAGAGAGAGAGAGAGAGAGAGAGAGAGAGAGAGAGAGAGAGAGAGAACACTTCAGTAATTAACTATCTTGTTAATGAAAGAGCAAAATGGAGAAGACAAAGAGGATGATGGAAAAGGAAAAAAAAAGAGCAATTAACTACTTTCTTTCGTCCTCTGGTAGTAAATTTGTCAGGGCCCGGTAGTGTTGTAATGTATTTTTTGTAGGTCTAGTTTTTGTCTTGTCTACTTCCTGTTTTATTTTGGTGTGTTTTCCCCTTGTCTTGTCTACTTCCTGTTTTATTTTGGTGTGTTTTCCCCTTGTCTTGTCTACTTCCTGTTTTATTTTGGTGTGTTTTCACCTTGTCTTGTCTACTTCCTGTTTTATTTTGGTGTGTTTTCCCCTTGTCCTTGTCTACTTCCTGTTTTATTTTGGTGTGTTTTCCCCCTTGTCTTGTCTACTTCCTGTTTTATTTTGGTGTGTTTTCCCCTTATCTTGTCTACTTCCCGTTTTATTTTGGTGTGTTTTCCCCTTGTCCTGTCTAGCTTCCTGTTTGCCTCCCTTCCCCTAATGTGTTCCACCTGTGCCTCGTTATTATCCAGAGTTTATATGTGCTGCTCTTTCCCTTCTGGGCCAGATCGTCAGTTTCTTTGTCAGAGTTCCAGCGTTCATATCTCAATATATCGTCTTAGTGTTATCGACCAGTTTTGCCTTTTGGATTCAGAGTATTGCCCAGTGATTTTGTACTTCTGCTCTGTGTTTTGGATTTTTCCCGGTTTTTGACTTTTGGATCGATTAAACAACTTGGCTGTGTTTGAAACCGCATACTACATACTACACACTAAACGACCAGATAGTAAGCAGACCGTTTACACTGTAGTAAACTACACGATAACCCCACAATGCATTTCATTCCTACCCGAGCTGAAATCAGCAGGCTGAAGCAGATTTCATTTGAGCTCTAACTCTGTAAATAAACCACTTTATCCACATTTCTAACCTTTTTAGGTGAGAAAGTAAAGTAGCCCTTTAGATCCACAATGTGAAGCTAATCTGTCCAAATAACACCTGTTTAGGAGTTAGCCGTAGCGAGTAACGCACTTCCGGTCATTTTCACAGAATAAAACACCCGTTACCTTTTATTAAGAAAACCATAACGATAGAATTGGTCTTGTCAGAGTTCCAGCGTTCATATCAATATATCGTCTTAGTGTTATCGACCAGTTTTGCCGTTTGGATCCCGAATATTGGCCCAGTGATTTATAAACTTCTGCCCTGTGTTTTGGATTTCCCGTTTTTTGACTTTTGGATCGATTAAACGACTTGAGAACTCTTCATCCCTGTGTCCCTGAGTCCACCTGGTCTGTGCCTGATAAAATTAAAACTCTTTAGATTAACAAAAAACATTCCCTGATGTCATCTTGGACGTTCTGATCAA
>NW_026910511.1:27500-34425 GCF_963691925.1 Scomber scombrus
AAGTCAGTAAATATAATGACCCTAAAAAATGTTTGACTTCATATTTTAGTATTGCAATGCTGCAGAAATCTACATGATGCAGTTGTTGCATGTGTGAGCTGATGTGTGTGTTAGTTTATATCAGGGATGTCAAAATAATTTTCATTCAAGGGCCAAATACAGCCCAATTTAATCTGATGTGGGCCGGATCATTAAAAAGATGGATGGAAGGAAGGAAGGAAGGAAGGAAGGAAGGAGGAAGGAAGGAAGGAAGGAAGGAAGGAAGGAAGGAAGGAAGGAAGGAAGGAAGGAAGGAAGGAAGGAAGGAAGGAAGGAAGGAAGGAAGGAAGGAAGGAAAATAAGACAGGAGTGGAAGGAAGGAAGACGGGAAGGAAAGAAGGAAGGAAGAAAAAGAAGACAGAAGGGAAGATGGAAGGAAGGAAGGAAGGAAGGTGAAATAGACAGGAAAGAAGGAAGGAAGGGAAAGAAGGAAGGAAGGAAGGAAGGGAAAGAAGGCAGGAAGGAAGGCAGGAAGGGAAAGAAGGAAGGAAGGGAAAGAAGGAAGGAAGGAAGGAAAGAAGGCAGGAAGGAAGGCAGGAAGGAAGGAAAGAAGGAATCCACGGCCGCATGTTTGACATCCCTGGTCTATATAATGAGCAGTGAAATCTCTCTTTGTGACTGAAAGCTAGTTAAAGTAGAGACATCCACACAAGAATCAGATGCCTGCAGGGCTCCAGTAACATTGTTTCCTGCTATAGTGGCTCAGCAGATGTTGTGAGACACATTTATTCTGGTTTTTAAATGGAAACAGAAACACAGAGACAGTCTGAGCTCAGAGAGAGAAGCAGGAGAGACGTGGATGAGTTCTGATGGCCGTCTGTTAGATTCATCTGTGTCAGCGCAGAGACGGTTCGTCCAAAACCAGATCTGATTATCTTCTTTATCTTTGGCGTCGTGCTGACCGGCAGAACGACAGGAAACTAAATCATCTCCTCGTTCACTGTGAAAAATGATTCAATTTGAGTCCGTTCACATGTTTTTATGGAGGTTTTTTTTTTACAACAACGAGCCCCGACGGGACTGAACATTGGGTTTTGGTTTATCTGCATTGTGACAGCAGAAAGTTGTGTTGATGTGAGTCCACTATGAGATTATAAAGACTGAAGAAATGACTTTGAAGGTGCTGAGAGCTGCTTTTACTGTGAGCTTCAATATGAAGCACAGCACAGAACTTAAAGTCCGTAGTAAGAAAGTAAGAATAAATATGTGTTCTGAGTTTGACATACCACAGAAAAGTGTGTTGTTAACCACCCTGCCAAATTTGAATGATTAAAAAAAATCGCCAAATATATGAAATTAGGCTTCAAAGTTGTGTAAAAGTCTGCCTCTTTCTCTGCTCCCAAACGCTGAAGCCCCGCCCCCTACCAAGTGTCACCTGTCAATCAAAGTCACCACCTCTACCAGAAACATGGACGCTAGGTCTGAGAGCTTTCTGCTGCTAACTCAGCTGCTAGCTCGGCGGCTAACTCGGCGGCTAACTCGGCAGCTAGCTCGGAGGCTAACTCGGCGGCTAACTCGGTGGCTAACTAGGCGGCTAAATTAGCTAACTGGCTAACTGTAGACTGTAGTAGTAGTAGTGTGCGCTGAATGTATTTATACCTCTACAGCAGCAGGGGTGGGTTTATGCTAAGCCTAGCTCCACAATTCAAATCTAAATGGTTGAAATGCTTTTTACACATTTTTTAGAAAATACATTTATAACTTATTTAATGTGTTTAGAAGAAGTCTTTAATGTAGTCTTAAACACAAAAACTTGCAGGCTGCAGTAGATATAACTTAGTGAAAATCATACAAATCATATAACAAAGACTTTAAAGTGTCTATAATGAATATTTTCTATCCCTGCTGTCAGTGTGTAATGTGTTGCTAGTGACGAACCTGCAGAGAATTACCAGAAATTATCCCAAAAAAAAGATGAATCTGTTATACCAGAGGGTTTAATGTAGGAGGCGGGTCTCCTCAGGGGGGAAGTGAAAGAATATTACATTATTTATTACATTAGTATCAAAAAGAGATCACATGGAATAGCCTGAATATGTGTGATTTGGTTAAAGAAGATACAGATTTGGGGGAATTTACTGTTTTTTTCTCTTTCTCGGATTTACAAACTGATAAATGTCTTCAGACAGACTTTTATATGTTTTTGGTTCAGTTTGAAGTTTGTCAAACAGCAATATTAAACTGTCTTGGCTCAATTGTCGAGCGTCTTTGGGATCAAATAACATGATCATGATCCCAAAGGCATCCAGGAACTGAGCAAAACTCAGCAACTAAGCTAAGTTTTGTCTGAGGGGAATCCCACAATCTCACTTTAAAACCTGTTTTATATAAACTGGATGTTTTCCAAAGAGTTTTATTGATTCTCGTATTGCTTATAAGTATATTTATTGACTACATCTCATCATTTTCGTCATTTTTCAATCAAAAATCACAAATATTTGCTCCTCATAGTTTTTTAACTGTGATGCTTTTTCTGCCATACATGATAATAAACTGTATAAAGGGCCATTTTTCACTATTGCCTGACATTTTATAGATAAAACAATCAATTGATGAAGAGAAATTGATAGAAAATAATCAACAATCCTTAGTTACGGCTCTAAACCATAGACTGTATATAAGAAATGGACGTAACATCCGTGACGTCACCCATTGGTTTGTGGACTGCTGCTTGGAAGCGAAAAGTTTCGGATCTGAGCAGCGCCATCTTAAAAATTTCAGGTGCATGCTGGGAAAAATAAAAACAGGGATTCTACTTATATGGGCATCAGGAGGAGCATGAGGCGCCCTCCTGAACCTGTGAACCAATCAACCTGTCAATCACCACGTAGCCACGCCCTAATGCATACCCTGCTTTATCGTCACATATAAAATCAGGGAGGCCAAAATGTCCCAAATGAACATCATACTGCATTGAAGAAGGCTTTAAACTAGCGATTGAGACCATAAACACATTTTGAAAACGTTTACTGAGGTTAGAAATCAAGTGAGAAGTTGGTGAATTCTCCATTGACTTGTATAGAGACGGAAGTCCTTTTGACACCAAAACGGTCGCCCCCTGGTGGCCTTTTGATAGAATGCAGTTTTAAGTTACTTCCTCGTTGGCCTCATTTCAGAGGACCGGAGCTCCCCGCCTGCTCTAAATACAACATCCACCAGAATAACTACAACTTTAAATGTACATTCATGTTCACAACCTGAACATAGTTTTCACAACTGAAATCATTTTACTGATAATGTTCTTGGACAACAAACTGATGTGATGTCCAAACTTTCACGTCTTTATAGAACAAAGCTGATGCTGCTGTGAGTTTGTTTGCTGATGTCTAACTGTGAATAATGTCTTTCTCTCTCAGTCTTTCTCTCATCCTCTCATCACGAGTGCTGCAAGAAATCACCTTTGATCACCTTCATCCCTCTTTAAGCCTCCTCGTTTTTGATCATCCAACCAGGGAACCCGGCCTCCGCCTCCGACCAATCCCCTCTCTAATCACAGCAAATACTTATCCAATAAAAACACCAGAGGACAAGTAGAAGCAGACAGAAAGCCATCTTCAAGGTCTGTGGATTAAGGCTCGATGAGACGCGGTTACATCAGATCCTCGCTGTTTGAAAACGTAGCAGAGAGCAGAGTTGTTAAGCCTGTTTTAAACCTGCAGTGCTTAATGGGAAAATACACACATGCTTACAAAGTCTCACTTAGATAAGATTTTCCAGGCATTGAGAGCAAGTGTGTAAAGTAATGTGTGTGTTCAGTGTGTGTGTGTGTGTGTGTGTGCAGCAGGTATTAGCAGAGATGAGTCATCTAAAAGCACCTGAGTGAGAGCCGGTAGATGAACCGAAGCTGCTGAAGTTCAAAGACAAACTTTGTGACCTTTTTCAAACAGGAAAAACATCTCTGACACTTCCTGTTCACGCTGAGGGACGACAGGAGTCAGACATCGCTGACCTGCAACGCTCTCGGCTTTCCTTTGATTTACTCTCCATCCTCACTCGGAGGAGTCTCATCCCGCAGGGCAGCTGTACTTCCTTTTTTATATAAAAATCATAAGAAAACTTGGAGCTGTTGTTGTGTTCAGAGAGACAGAAGTGCTGGAAGAATTGCAGCCACCTTATTCATTTCTACACACCTTTTTCTAATGTGCTTTCAAAATATCAGGAACATAATTTATAGCCTTGGGTGAGATGGACAAATTGATGTATTGATAAAAGCATAATGTGACAAAGTGCAATGGGAATGGATTTTTTTTTGGCCTTTTTGTCTTCATTTGAGAGTCAGTAGAGACAAAAGGCTGAGAATTGAACTTTGAATGTCAAAAACCATGAATTTCATGTTTTGGGACTTCGACCATGTTTAACATCTGACATCTTAACAAGTCTCTCAAAGTCAGGGTAAGATGCAGCGTGAGATTGACAGGCGGCTCGGTGCAGCAGCAGCAGTAATGTGGTGAAGAAACAGCTGAGCATGAAGGCGAAACTCTCAATATATCAGTTTGTCTATGTTACAACCCTCATCTACTGTCAAGAGCTTTGGGTAGTGACAGAAAGACTAACTATAACCACAAAACTCTGGAGAAAACTGTTGGTGTGAAACAAGTTCACGGCTATTTCCTGCAGTCTATCAGTCCGCCCTCCTGATCCTGTGAATCAATCAACCTGTCAATCACCACGTAGCCACGCCCTAATGCATACCCTGCTTTATCGTCACATATAAAATCAGGGAGGCCAAAATGTCCCAAATGAACATCATACTGCATTGAAGAAGGCTTTAAACTAGCGATTGAGACCATAAACACATTTTGAAAACGTTTACTGAGGTTAGAAATCAAGTGAGAAGTTGGTGAATTCTCCATTGACTTGTATAGAGACGGAAGTCCTTTTGACACCAAAACGGTCGCCCCCTGGTGGCCTTTTGATAGAATGCAGTTTTAAGTTACTTCCTCGTTGGCATCATTTCAGAGGACCGTAGCTCCCCGCCTCATTTAACCATACTAATTATTATGAGCAGTGAGCAGCCACTGTGCAGCACCAACTCCAGTTCTTTGTCAGTGCTTTGGTCACAGGCACTGACAGGAGAATTAACTTAACATACTTAATTTTAGACAATGGGAGGAAACCCATGAAAGCACAGGGAGAACATGCAAACTCCACACAGAAAGGCCCCAGCAGGTTATCCTCCAGAGAGGGTTAGAAGTTCAGATATCCAGAGGGAGGCCTCCCTTTAGAGATGTTTGGTCACGTCCAACTGGTACGAGACCCTGCAGCAGACCCAGAACATGCTGTGTATTATCTTCTTTACACTTATATGTACACCTGAAAATATGGAATGAGTTTAACACATCATGTGACTGTCAGGTGAACTTGGCCTCAATCTATTAAAGATGGTGACTGTACATTTTTATTTTAGTCTGAAGAAGAACAAGATGCTCGAAACGTCACTCTTGATATCTCATTAAAGCTACATCTGCATTGAGAGCTACAGTGTGCAGACTTTCTTCTGCTTCTTGTAGGGATTATATATCTTCCCAGGAGGAACTCTGGGTTTCTTTACTCAGCCTAACGCCACCATGACCCAGCCTTGGATAAGTGATTGAAATTAGATGGGTGGATGTGTAGCAGGGTTGTTATAGATTGTTGAAGTTCGTCAAAATGTATTTCTATAATCATTCAGTATTTATTTTATTTTGCAAGCAAACTATCTTGCTGTTTTCGTGTGAAACATGTTTATCCTTTTAGTTGCTGTAATAGAGCGCCCTCCTGTGGCCGGCGGTGGTAAATATAGTGATTAGGAACTCGTCAGCTCTTCCCTTTTTGTTGCCGTCAATCTCAGATGTGAGTTGTACTGTATATCTGACCGTCACCATAACAGCCACATTGATGTTCAGCTGTTCAGCCTGAGAGAAGCAGCTGAGTGGTCCCTTCAATCTGCTGAGGTTAAGATAAGATAGAGGGGTTGCAGATGGATGGGTATCAGTACTGTAGAACAATAACAGAAAACCACAAAAAGCAGAAAATAGCCAGTTTAACCTGTATTCAGTCAGTGAAGCTTGACTGAAACCAATCCTGTGTTTTTCAGGAAGGACGTGTTCACACCTGGATGCTGTCGGAGCACTTCGGAGGTTAAGGGGCAACTTTGCTGTCAGACTAAAACATCAGAAACAAAAAGCCAGATAGAGACAAACTTGGATGCATCATTTTCTGACAGCTCTATTGATTTTTGACAAATTTTCACACAGAATCTGGGTCTGATCCTTGTTTGTCTATCAGTTAATCCTTTCACTCTTAGTCGATATCCTCCAGCAGAGTTTAAGGATGTGGGAAACACTGACGTAAGCTGTTATCTTCATCCAGCTCCAGTTTGGTCTTTACAGGCTTTACATTTTTAGTTTGTAGTTCAGGTGATGGGAGTTTAATCAGGGTTAACTCTAACTCTCCTAACTCTCCTAACTCTCCTAACTCTCCGAGCCGAGTCGTTAACATGCTGCACGCTCTCTTCGTCTCGCCTCGCCGCATCCCCCCCAAAAAAAAACACGCTGTTATGAAATGCTAGTTAGGTAATGTTTTTCATCTAAAACGCAGGAGAAACAAACCCCCCTCCAGGCGAGGGAATAATCTGCATGCCAACAGAAACACCAGAAAGACAGAAGAGGAGGAGGAGGAGGAGGAGAGGAAGAAGAAAGCTATTGTGCTCATATTTCCCATGATGCTGTGTGAATCTTTTAGTGCAGGTGGGAGCAGCGTGTTCCTGCAGGGCAGACATGTTCTTGCTTTTAACACCACGCTCATATCGTGTGTTAGAAGTCAACCTTCCCTCTTCTGGCTGCTTCTGGTTGATACTCGGCTGCTCGGCGTTGCAGAGCAGATGAGCAGCTAAGTGCCCTGAGTG
>NW_026910512.1:0-12500 GCF_963691925.1 Scomber scombrus
CCTAACCCTAACCCTAACCCTAACCCTAGGTGTCGAGATTTTTCAAAAAAAAAAAATTCACTTCATAAGTGGTATCAATAGACTCCAAATGGCCTGAAACGTGCTCCTAAATACTTTCTGCATCATATATTCTGGCATCCACACTTTGTGAAATTTTCACCCCATTCATTTCCAATGTGGAGGACGTTTTGACCTGTAACTCGGGAACCGAAGGTCGTAAAGACTCAGGAGTGGGTGGCGTCAGACCTAATTAGGGGATGCTGAATGCGCCAGTCTTGGTCCCATGTCTCTACGAGCTACGGTTCCCGAGATACAGCTATTTCAAATAAAAAAAGTGACGTATCTCAGGAACGGAACGTCGTATAAACTCGTGGGTGGTACCGTTGGAAAGGCCATGCCTGAAATAGTGGGGGCGGAGCTTAGTTTCAGGTCTCTATGACCTTCCTATCAAAAGTTATTCACAAATAAGTCATCCTCAAATCAGTCATCGTGGTTATCATCCCTATTCCTAACCCTAACCCTAACCCTAACCCTAACCCTAGGTGTCGAGATTTTTCAAAAAAAAAAATTCACTTCATAAGTGGTATCAATAGACTCCAAATGGCCTGAAACGTGCTCCTAAATACTTTCTGCATCATATATTCTGGCATCCACACTTTGTGAAATTTTCACCCCATTCATTTCCAATGGGGAGGACGTTTTGACCTGTAACTCGGGAACCGAAGGTCGTAAAGACTCGGGAGTGGGTGGCGTCAGACCTAATTAGGGGATGCTGAATGCGCCAGTCTTGGTCCCATGTCTCTACGAGCTACGGTTCCCGAGATACAGCTATTTCAAATAAAAAAAGTGACGTATCTCAGGAACGGAACGTCGTATAAACTCGTGGGTGGTACCGTTGGAAAGGCCATGCCTGAAATAGTGGGGGCGGAGCTTAGTTTCAGGTCTCTATGACCTTCCTATCAAAAGTTATTCACAAATAAGTCATCCTCAAATCAGTCATTGTGGTTATCATCCCTATTCCTAACCCTAACCCTAACCCTAACCCTAACCCTAACCCTAACCCTAACCCTAACAACCCTAACCCTAACCCTAACCCTAACCCTAACCCTAACCCTAACCTAACCCTAACCCTAACCCTAACCCTAACCCTAACCCTAAACCTAACCCCAATCCTAACAAAGCCTGATTATGGCCTAACCTGAACCCTAGCCCTAACCCTAACCAAGCCTCATTATGGCCTAAACCTAACCCTAACCCTAACCCTAACCCTATCACCTTTGACCTAACCCTAATTTGACTCCCAAACCCTAACCCTAACCCCCAATCCTATCCTAACCCCAATAGAAACCTTCTGTCCCCGAATATTGTCCCCTGAGGACCGACATCCCCAATCCGGGATACACATGCCGCATGGCCTATGACCTCCCATACGGCAAATTCAACATGCTTGGCACAATTTCCACATGGCCTATGATCCCACATATGGCAAATTCAACATGTGAGGTACGCTTGAATCCGGGAAGAAGTGTTGAAAGAAGGAAGGAAAAGTGAGGGGAATTGGATGACGGGGAGGGATGAAAATATATGGGAATTTGGAAATTGGAATAGGGATCGGGAAAACTGGAAGGAAGATTGGAAAGAAAAGAAAGATGCCTTGTAAGACTCCCAAATCGGGAGCATAGAGAGAAGGAATAAAGATGGGAATATCAGAGAAAGGAAAAAGGTGGGATACATGTAGAAAGCCAAAAACAATTGATTAAATACATTTTTATTAAATTAAACACAAATTATACTTACCTTGACATTAAAAATTACAATTTGGAAGCTAAAAAGGGAAAAGAAAGGGTTAAAACACAATTTTACATGGGAATCGGGGCAAAAAACATTACAAAAGTCAAGGGACACGGAAAATTCAATTCGACACGAAATTACGGAGGGTGGGTATAAATAGAGGGAAACCAAGGCAAGCAGCTCAGTTTGGCAGAGGCAGCGAAGGAGCAACATCTCCTCCTCCTCAAACAGGTCCAGGTGGCTAGCCTGAAGAAGTCCCAAACGAGGACGAAACGTCGCGAGCGCCACCTAGGGACCAAAATACATATGGTTAACCAAATTGGACATTCCAAAAGCCAAACCAAAAAAATGAAAAAAACAAAATAAAAAAAGAAAAAAACAAAAACAACAAAAAAATATATATAATACTTGATATAACAAAGGCTACTTGACCACTAAAACGCTAATAGGCAAGATGGGGAGGGGGACTGGTCATCCGCAGTGATTGGACCGTGCATCACCCGGGATTCATTCCCGGGTTCCTATATCCCACAACCTAACCAGCCAGTGCCTCCTGTGGACTCAATGGCCAGTTCTCCTCCCCATATATATGCTGTGCTAACCCCTATTTAACCCTAAACCTAACCCCAATCCTAACAAAGCCTGATTATGGCCTAACCTGAACCCTAGCCCTAACCCTAACCAAGCCTCATTATGGCCTAAACCTAACCCTAACCCTAACCCTAACCCTATCACCTTTGACCTAACCCTAATTTGACTCCCAAACCCTAACCCTAACCCCCAATCCTATCCTAACCCCAATAGAAACCTTCTGTCCCCGAATATTGTCCCCTGAGGACCGACATCCCCAATCCGGGATACACATGCCGCATGGCCTATGACCTCCCATACGGCAAATTCAACATGCTTGGCACAATTTCCACATGGCCTATGATCCCACATATGGCAAATTCAACATGTGAGGTACGCTTGAATCCGGGAAGAAGTGTTGAAAGAAGGAAGGAAAAGTGAGGGGAATTGGATGACGGGGAGGGATGAAAATATATGGGAATTTGGAAATTGGAATAGGGATCGGGAAAACTGGAAGGAAGATTGGAAAGAAAAGAAAGATGCCTTGTAAGACTCCCAAATCGGGAGCATAGAGAGAAGGAATAAAGATGGGAATATCAGAGAAAGGAAAAAGGTGGGATACATGTAGAAAGCCAAAAACAATTGATTAAATACATTTTTATTAAATTAAACACAAATTATACTTACCTTGACATTAAAAATTACAATTTGGAAGCTAAAAAGGGAAAAGAAAGGGTTAAAACACAATTTTACATGGGAATCGGGGCAAAAAACATTACAAAAGTCAAGGGACACGGAAAATTCAATTCGACACGAAATTACGGAGGGTGGGTATAAATAGAGGGAAACCAAGGCAAGCAGCTCAGTTTGGCAGAGGCAGCGAAGGAGCAACATCTCCTCCTCCTCAAACAGGTCCAGGTGGCTAGCCTGAAGAAGTCCCAAACGAGGACGAAACGTCGCGAGCGCCACCTAGGGACCAAAATACATATGGTTAACCAAATTGGACATTCCAAAAGCCAAACCAAAAAAATGAAAAAAACAAAATAAAAAAAGAAAAAAACAAAAACAACAAAAAAATATATATAATACTTGATATAACAAAGGCTACTTGACCACTAAAACGCTAATAGGCAAGATGGGGAGGGGGACTGGTCATCCGCAGTGATTGGACCGTGCATCACCCGGGATTCATTCCCGGGTTCCTATATCCCACAACCTAACCCTAACCCTAACCCTAACCCTAACCCTAACCCTTGTCCGAGGGGTGGCGAGTGCACGTACCTTCCCCCTTAAGGGGGTCGGGCCTCTTGTCCCCTCACCTAACCCGCCAGGGCCTCCTTCGGACTGATGAGCCCCCTCCCCCTCTGCTTCCCCTCCGCCCAGTAACCCTAAAACCTAATTAAGGAGGATGACCTGCCCTCTGCTCTACCCTAACCCTAACCAAACCCAAGTGGAGGACCTAAACCTAAATTAACCCTAATTGGGACGTAACCCTAACCCTAATTGGGACATAACCCTAACCCTAACCCTAACCCTAGCCCTAACTTCCAACCCTAAACCCAACCTGGGAGACCAAGAAAACTGAAGCCTAACTAAAGGACAGAAAATGTAATACTGGGGGATCTAAAAAGCTGAAGGAAAATGCCAGCTAAGCTGAAGAAAAATACCAGCAACAAGAATAAATAAATACCAGCTGAAGACACAAACAAAAATAAATACCAGCTGAAGACGTAAACACGAAAGAAGTGACGTAAACAAAGCCTGATACAGAAGATAACGGAAGGAAGTTGGGAAGAGGGGGAGGGGAGGGACTTACGGGAACTAAGAAAAATATTCGACAGAAAAAAGTTACGGACGGAACGGGAGAGTATATAAGGAGGAGCGCCACACTGCCTCATTTGGGTGGAAGACATTGAAGGGGAAACATCCCATACCGTGTGTGCCCAGCCTGATGAAGACCGAATAGAGTCGAAACGTAGCTACAGGGCACACACAGAAGATCATGGTTAACCTAAACAAGGGGGGAAGAAAACAACAATAACAACAAAAAAAAGAAAAAACCAAAAAAATGGAAAAATAAAAAAACAAAAAAAACTATGATACTTGATATAACAAAGGCGACTTGACCAATATAACTAGGCCGATTATGGCACATAATAGGGGGACGGGGGGACGAGTATGTGGGGGAGGGGGCTTGTCCGAGGGGTGGCGAGTGCACGTACCTTCCCCCTTAAGGGGGTCGGGCCTCTTGTCCCCTCACCTAACCCGCCAGGGCCTCCTTCGGACTGATGAGCCCCCTCCCCCTCTGCTTCCCCTCCGCCCAGTAACCCTAAAACCTAATTAAGGAGGATGACCTGCCCTCTGCTCTACCCTAACCCTAACCAAACCCAAGTGGAGGACCTAAACCTAAATTAACCCTAATTGGGACGTAACCCTAACCCTAATTGGGACATAACCCTAACCCTAACCCTAACCCTAGCCCTAACTTCCAACCCTAAACCCAACCTGGGAGACCAAGAAAACTGAAGCCTAACTAAAGGACAGAAAATGTAATACTGGGGGATCTAAAAAGCTGAAGGAAAATGCCAGCTAAGCTGAAGAAAAATACCAGCAACAAGAATAAATAAATACCAGCTGAAGACACAAACAAAAATAAATACCAGCTGAAGACGTAAACACGAAAGAAGTGACGTAAACAAAGCCTGATACAGAAGATAACGGAAGGAAGTTGGGAAGAGGGGGAGGGGAGGGACTTACGGGAACTAAGAAAAATATTCGACAGAAAAAAGTTACGGACGGAACGGGAGAGTATATAAGGAGGAGCGCCACACTGCCTCATTTGGGTGGAAGACATTGAAGGGGAAACATCCCATACCGTGTGTGCCCAGCCTGATGAAGACCGAATAGAGTCGAAACGTAGCTACAGGGCACACACAGAAGATCATGGTTAACCTAAACAAGGGGGGAAGAAAACAACAATAACAACAAAAAAAAGAAAAAACCAAAAAAATGGAAAAATAAAAAAACAAAAAAAACTATGATACTTGATATAACAAAGGCGACTTGACCAATATAACTAGGCCGATTATGGCACATAATAGGGGGACGGGGGGACGAGTATGTGGGGGAGGGGGCTTGTCCGAGGGGTGGCGAGTGCACGTACCTTCCCCCTTAAGGGGGTCGGGCCTCTTGTCCCCTCACCTAACCCTAACCCTAACCCTAACCCTAACCCTAACCCCTAACCCCTAACCCTAACCCTAACCCTAACCCTAACCCTAACCCTAACTCTGGCCCTTAACCTAACCACACCCCTAACCCTAATTCTGGCTCTTAACCTAACCCTAACACTAACCTAACCCTAATATCTGGCCCTTAACCTAACCCTAGCCCCTATACCTAACCCTAAAACCTAACCCTGGCCCTTAACCTAATCACACCCCTGAACCTAACCCTAAAACCTAACCTGACCCTAACCCTGGCCCTTAACCTAACCACACCCCTGGACTTAACCCTAACCCTAACCACACTTCCAACCTAAAAACCTAATCCTAACCCTAACCCTAACCCTAACCCTTATTCTAATTACACCCATTCTTGAATATATTTTTTATTAGAGAAAAAAGAAGAGAAAAAAGAGAAAAAAGAGGGTTAAAAATGAGGGAAAACACGAAATTTCATTTGGATTGGTAGTTATGGGGTTAAAATTGAGGGAAAAACATGAAGGGACATTCACGGAACGAATTGGCAACTATGGGGTTAAAACTGAGGGAAAACAAGAAGGGACATTCACGGAACGAAATTTTCAAATTGACGGGGTATAAAAGGGAGAGCTGCAGCCAGAGAGCTCAGTTGAAATTTGACCAGCAAACAGACAACATCATAGCAGCCACTGACATTGCAGTTTTTTGTGTGCCATTGACCTGAAGAAGACCCTGTAGGGGTCGAAACGTTGTCGGCACACCTTCCTTATTTGTTTATTTAACTTTTCATTTTTGGACACCTTTTATTTATATTTTTTATTTTTTTCAATTCAAATTTTGAATACATTTTATTTCATTTGGAGATTGACATCGCCCTATTATGGGGGATTATGAGAGCGGCTGGGTGTTGGTCCAGCGTGGCAGAGGGCGCCAGCGGACCCACCAGCCTTACTGGGACCGAGATGGGGGGAGGTCTACAGGGAGGATGGAGCGTGCCATTCCTGTCTCCTATAATAGGAGACAGGTTCAGCCCTTCCTACCTAACCCTAACCCTAACCCTAACCCTAACCCAACCCTAACCCTAACCCTAACCCTAACCCTAACCCTAACCCATTTTATTTTTATACCTTTTCATTTGCACAGTTTATTTTTTGAAAATCCTCTCTTTGAGAGCGCCCTAAGTTGTTTGTTTTCATTTTGATTTTTATTTTAAAACATTTAAAAACAAAACAAAAAAATAAATAACAATAACAGCGGCAGCTGATTCTCAGCATGGCTGAGGGGGGTTGGACGTTTGTGCGCCGGGGGCGCCAGCGCCAGCGTCAACCCAGGAGGGATCAGGGTTACGGGGCAGGCCAACGGTGGGAGGACCGTGCACCTCCCTTCTCCGGCTGGAGAGGGGATCGTTTTCCCAAACCTAACCCAACCCTAACCCTAACCCTAACCCTAACCCTAACCCTAACCCCAACCCTTAACCCTAACCCTAACCCCAACCCCAACCCCAACCCCAACCCTAACCCTAACCCTAACCCTACCTAACCCTAACCCTAACCCCTAACCCTAACCCTAACCCCCCTAACCCTAACCCTAACCCTAACCCTAACTCGTGGGTGGTACCGTTGGAAAGGCCATGCCTGAAATAGTGGGGGCGGAGCTTGGTTTCAGATCTCTATGACTTTCCTATCAAAAGTTATTCACAAATATGTGATCCTCAAATATGTGATCGTGGTTATCATCCCTATTCCTAACCCTAACCCTAACCCTATTCCTAACCCTAACCCTAACCCTAACCCCTATCCCTAACCCTAACCCTAGGTGTCGAGATTTTTCAAAAAGGTCACTTCATAAGTGGTACCAAAAGACTCCAAATGACCTGAAACGTGCTCCTAAATACTTTCTGAATCAGACATTTTGGCATCCACACTTAGTGAAATTTTGACCCCATTCATTTCCAATGGGGAGGACGTTTTGACCTGTAACTCGGGAACCGAAGGTCGTAGAGACTCGGGAGTGGGTGGCGTCAGACCTAATTAGGGGGCGCTGAATGCGCCAGTCTTGGTCCCATGTCTCTATGAGCTACGGTTCCCGAGATACAGCTATTTCAAAAATAAAAAGTGATGTATCTCAGGAACGGAATGTCGTATAAACTCGTGGGTGGTACCGTTGGAAAGGCCATGCCTGAAATAGTGGGGGCGGAGCTTGGTTTCAGATCTCTATGACTTTCCTATCAAAAGTTATTCACAAATATGTGATCCTCAAATATGTGATCGTGGTTATCATCCCTATTCCTAACCCTAACCATAACTCTAACCCTAACCCTAACCCTAACCCCCTAACCCTAACCCTAACCCTAACCCTAACAACAAAACATGGATGGACAATGGACCACAGTGTCCTATAGGAAGAGGGGTCCACCTTCCTACATGCAATATGGGAACAGGGGGGATGGTGCTAAATGGGGGACGGCCCGTGCATTCTCCCGGACCTACATTGGTGGGTCTGGGGTTTTGATCCATAAACCTAACCCTAACCCTAACCCTAACCCTAACCCAATCATGTTCAGAATTGCCTGAAACATATAGTGGTCAGGTTTCCTGGGGACCGCCCCCCCATACATATGACCATGTGGCACTTAGGCGATTTTTCACACTTCTCCATTCATTCCTATGGGGGATTTTGATTGGCCAATAACTTTTGATAGGAATGTCGCACAGACTTGGTTCCGGTCTCTATCGATCGGGCGTGGTCGATAATGGGGGGGTAGGCGGAGTCTCAACTAATGAGCACTTAAGGGGAAAAATGAGCCCCCCAAAAACTCTGAAAATACCCCTTTTTTGGCCATAACTTCCGGTGGGAGTGGCCTAGAGACTTGGTTCCGGTCTCAATCGAAAGCCCGTGGCCGATAATGGGGGGGTAGCCGGAATCTCAAGTCTCTCAGATGCTCACAGGAAAATGAGACGCGATTTCAAAAGTGGCACTTATCCCTTAACCCTAACCCTAACCCTAACCCTAACCTAACCCTAACTCTAACCCTAACCCTAACCGCCCCCCCATACATATGACCATGTGGCACTTAGGCGATTTTTCACACTTCTCCATTCATTCCTATGGGGGATTTTGATTGGCCAATAACTTTTGATAGGAATGTCGCACAGACTTGGTTCCGGTCTCTATCGATCGGGCGTGGTCGATAATGGGGGGGTAGGCGGAGTCTCAACTAATGAGCACTTAAGGGGAAAAATGAGCCCCCCAAAAACTCTGAAAATACCCCTTTTTTGGCCATAACTTCCGTTGGGAGTGGCCTAGAGACTTGGTTCCGGTCTCAATCGAAAGCCCGTGGCCGATAATGGGGGGGTAGCCGGAATCTCAAGTCTCTCAGATGCTCACAGGAAAATGAGACGCGATTTCAAAAGTGGCACTTATCCCTTAACCTAACCCTAACCCTAACCCTAACCCTAACCCATGCCTGAAATAGTGGGGGCGGAGCTTGGTTTCAGGTCTCTATGACCTTCCTATCAAAAGTTATTCACAAATAAGTCATCCTCAAATCAGTCATCGTGGTTATCATCCCTATTCCTAACCCTAACCCTAACCCTAACCTAACCCTAACCCTAACCTAACCCTAACCCTAACCCATACATATGACCATGTGGCACTTAGGCGATTTTTCACACTTCTCCATTCATTCCTATGGGGGATTTTGATTGGCCAATAACTTTTGATAGGAATGTCGCACAGACTTGGTTCCGGTCTCTATCGATCGGGCGTGGTCGATAATGGGGGGGTAGGCGGAGTCTCAACTAATGAGCACTTAAGGGGAAAAATGAGCCCCCCAAAAACTCTGAAAATACCCCTTTTTTGGCCATAACTTCCGGTGGGAGTGGCCTAGAGACTTGGTTCCGGTCTCAATCGAAAGCCCGTGGCCGATAATGGGGGGGTAGCCGGAATCTCAAGTCTCTCAGATGCTCACAGGAAAATGAGACG
Organism: Scomber scombrus; assembly: GCF_963691925.1. Lineage (NCBI taxonomy): Eukaryota > Metazoa > Chordata > Actinopteri > Scombriformes > Scombridae > Scomber > Scomber scombrus. Next base: position 9,546 of record NW_026910512.1, read on the forward strand.
CGATTTCAAAAGTGGCACTTATCCCTTAACCTAACCCTAACCCTAACCCTAACCCTAACCCTAACCCTAACCCCCTAACCCTAACCCTAACCCTAACCCTAACCCTAACCCTAACCCCCCAAAAACTCTGAAAATACCCCTTTTTTGGCCATAACTTCCGGTGGGAGTGGCCTAGAGACTTGGTTCCGGTCTCAATCGAAAGCCCGTGGCCGATAATGGGGGGGTAGCCGGAATCTCAAGTCTCTCAGATGCTCACAGGAAAATGAGACGCGATTTCAAAAGTGGCACTTATCCCTTAACCTAACCCTAACCCTAACCCTAACCCTAACCCTAACCCTAACCCTAATGGGGGGGTAGCCGGAATCTCAAGTCTCTCAGATGCTCACAGGAAAATGAGACGCGATTTCAAAAGTGGCACTTATCCCTTAACCTAACCCTAAACCCTAACCCTAACCCTAACCCTAACCCCTAACCCTAACCCTAACCCTAACCCTAACCCTAACCGAGATGGGGGGAGGTCCACAGGGAGGATGGAGCGTGCCATTCCTGTCTCCTATAATAGGAGACAGGCTCAGCCTTTCCTACCTAACCCTAACCCTAACCCTAACCCTAACCCTAACCCAAAACACACTTCTCGCGATATCTCACCAACGCAATGTCCCACTGACCTCACACCCCAGTCCAGGCACTTGTCTACTCGAGACCTCTCTGTACATACCCAACATGACCCATTTCGGTGACCATCAAAATCACTTCCGGTGCTCGACCAATCATGTTCAGAATTGCCTGAAACATATAGTGGTCAGGTTTCCTGGGGACCGCCCCCCCATACATATGACCATGTGGCACTTAGGCGATTTTTCACACTTCTCCATTCATTCCTATGGGGGATTTTGATTGGCCAATAACTTTTGATAGGAATGTCGCACAGACTTGGTTCCGGTCTCTATCGATCGGGCGTGGTCGATAATGGGGGGGTAGGCGGAGTCTCAACTAATGAGCACTTAAGGGGAAAAATGAGCCCCCCAAAAACTCTGAAAATACCCCTTTTTTGGCCATAACTTCCGGTGGGAGTGGCCTAGAGACTTGGTTCCGGTCTCAATCGAAAGCCTGTGGCCGATAATGGGGGGGTAGCCGGAATCTCAAGTCTCTCAGATGCTCACAGGAAAATGAGACGCGATTTCAAAAGTGGCACTTATCCCTTAACCCTAACCCTAACCCTAACCCTAACCCTAACCCTAACCCCTAACCCCTAACCCTAACCCTAACCCTAACCCTAACCCTAACCCATGCCTGAAATAGTGGGGGCGGAGCTTGGTTTCAGGTCTCTATGACCTTCCTATCAAAAGTTATTCACAAATAAGTCATCCTCAAATCAGTCATCGTGGTTATCATCCCTATTCCTAACCCTAACCCTAACCCTAACCTAACCCTAACCCTAACCTAACCCTAACCCTAACCCATACATATGACCATGTGGCACTTAGGCGATTTTTCACACTTCTCCATTCATTCCTATGGGGGATTTTGATTGGCCAATAACTTTTGATAGGAATGTCGCACAGACTTGGTTCCGGTCTCTATCGATCGGGCGTGGTCGATAATGGGGGGGTAGGCGGAGTCTCAACTAATGAGCACTTAAGGGGAAAAATGAGCCCCCCAAAAACTCTGAAAATACCCCTTTTTTGGCCATAACTTCCGGTGGGAGTGGCCTAGAGACTTGGTTCCGGTCTCAATCGAAAGCCCGTGGCCGATAATGGGGGGGTAGCCGGAATCTCAAGTCTCTCAGATGCTCACAGGAAAATGAGACGCGATTTCAAAAGTGGCACTTATCCCTTAACCTAACCCTAACCCTAACCCTAACCCTAACCCTAACCCTAACCCTAACCCCCTAACCCTAACCCTAACCCTAACCCTAACCCTAACCCCCCAAAAACTCTGAAAATACCCCTTTTTTGGCCATAACTTCCGGTGGGAGTGGCCTAGAGACTTGGTTCCGGTCTCAATCGAAAGCCCGTGGCCGATAATGGGGGGGTAGCCGGAATCTCAAGTCTCTCAGATGCTCACAGGAAAATGAGACGCGATTTCAAAAGTGGCACTTATCCCTTAACCTAACCCTAACCCTAACCCTAACCCTAACCCCTAACCCCTAAACCCTAACCCTAACCCTAACCCTAACCCTAACCCTAACCCTAACTCTGGCCCTTAACCTAACCACACCCCTAACCCTAATTCTGGCTCTTAACCTAACCCTAACACTAACCTAACCCTAATATCTGGCCCTTAACCTAACCCTAGCCCCTATACCTAACCCTAAAACCTAACCCTGGCCCTTAACCTAATCACACCCCTGAACCTAACCCTAAAACCTAACCTGACCCTAACCCTGGCCCTTAACCTAACCACACCCCTGGACTTAACCCTAACCCTAACCACACTTCCAACCTAAAAACCTAATCCTAACCCTAACCCTAACCCTAACCCTTATTCTAATTACACCCATTCTTGAATATATTTTTTATTAGAGAAAAAAGAAGAGAAAAAAGAGAAAAAAGAGGGTTAAAAATGAGGGAAAACACGAAATTTCATTTGGATTGGTAGTTATGGGGTTAAAATTGAGGGAAAAACATGAAGGGACATTCACGGAACGAATTGGCAACTATGGGGTTAAAACTGAGGGAAAACAAGAAGGGACATTCACGGAACGAAATTTTCAAATTGACGGGGTATAAAAGGGAGAGCTGCAGCCAGAGAGCTCAGTTGAAATTTGACCAGCAAACAGACAACATCATAGCAGCCACTGACATTGCAGTTTTTTGTGTGCCATTGACCTGAAGAAGACCCTGTAGGGGTCGAAACGTTGTCGGCACACCTTCCTTATTTGTTTATTTAACTTTTCATTTTTGGACACCTTTTATTTATATTTTTTATTTTTTTCAATTCAAATTTTGAATA
>NW_026910512.1:15000-17500 GCF_963691925.1 Scomber scombrus
GCCAATAACTTTTGATAGGAATGTCGCACAGACTTGGTTCCGGTCTCTATCGATCGGGCGTGGTCGATAATGGGGGGGTAGGCGGAGTCTCAACTAATGAGCACTTAAGGGGAAAAATGAGCCCCCCAAAAACTCTGAAAATACCCCTTTTTTGGCCATAACTTCCGGTGGGAGTGGCCTAGAGACTTGGTTCCGGTCTCAATCGAAAGCCCGTGGCCGATAATGGGGGGGTAGCCGGAATCTCAAGTCTCTCAGATGCTCACAGGAAAATGAGACGCGATTTCAAAAGTGGCACTTATCCCTTAACCTAACCCTAACCCTAACCCTAACCCTAACCCTAACCCCTAACCCTAACCCTAACCCTAACCCTAACCCTAACCCTAACCCTAACCTTAAAACAATACTTACCTGCAACCTAAAAAAACAAACAACAACAAAACATGGATGGACAATGGACCACAGTGTCCTATAGGAAGAGGGGTCCACCTTCCTACATGCACTATGGGAACGGGGGGGATGGTGCTAACTGGGGGACGGCCCGTGCATTCTCCCGGACCTACATTGGTGGGTCTGGGGTTTTGATCCAGAAACCTAACCCTAACCCTAACCCTAACCCTAACACCCTAACCCTAACCCTAACCCTAACCCCTAACCCCTAACCCTAACCCTAACCCTAACCCCAACCCCAACCCCAACCCTAACCCTAACCCTAACCCTAAACCCTAACCCTAACCCTAACCCTAACCCTAACCCTAAACCCTAAACCCTAAACCCTAACCCTAACCCTACCCTAACCCAACCCTAACCCTAACCCTAACCCTAAACCCTAACCCTAACCCTAACCCTATTCCTAACCCTAACCCTAACCCTAGTTTTAGGTCTCTATGACCTTCCTATCAAAAGTTATTCACAAATAAGTCATCCTCAAATCAGTCATCGTGGTTATCATCCCTATTCCTAACCCTAACCCTAACCCTAACCCTAGGTGTCGAGATTTTTCAAAAAAAAAAAATTCACTTCATAAGTGGTATCAATAGACTCCAAATGGCCTGAAACGTGCTCCTAAATACTTTCTGCATCATATATTCTGGCATCCACACTTTGTGAAATTTTCACCCCATTCATTTCCAATGTGGAGGACGTTTTGACCTGTAACTCGGGAACCGAAGGTCGTAAAGACTCAGGAGTGGGTGGCGTCAGACCTAATTAGGGGATGCTGAATGCGCCAGTCTTGGTCCCATGTCTCTACGAGCTACGGTTCCCGAGATACAGCTATTTCAAATAAAAAAAGTGACGTATCTCAGGAACGGAACGTCGTATAAACTCGTGGGTGGTACCGTTGGAAAGGCCATGCCTGAAATAGTGGGGGCGGAGCTTAGTTTCAGGTCTCTATGACCTTCCTATCAAAAGTTATTCACAAATAAGTCATCCTCAAATCAGTCATCGTGGTTATCATCCCTATTCCTAACCCTAACCCTAACCCTAACCCTAACCCTAACCCTAACCCTAACCCTAACCCTAACCCTAACCCTAACCCTAACCCTAACCCCCTAACCCTAACCCTAACCCTAACCCTAACCCTAACCCTAACCCTAACCCTAACCAAACCCAAGTGGAGGACCTAAACCTAAATTAACCCTAATTGGGACGTAACCCTAACCCTAATTGGGACATAACCCTAACCCTAACCCTAACCCTAGCCCTAACTTCCAACCCTAAACCCAACCTGGGAGACCAAGAAAACTGAAGCCTAACTAAAGGACAGAAAATGTAATACTGGGGGATCTAAAAAGCTGAAGGAAAATGCCAGCTAAGCTGAAGAAAAATACCAGCAACAAGAATAAATAAATACCAGCTGAAGACACAAACAAAAATAAATACCAGCTGAAGACGTAAACACGAAAGAAGTGACGTAAACAAAGCCTGATACAGAAGATAACGGAAGGAAGTTGGGAAGAGGGGGAGGGGAGGGACTTACGGGAACTAAGAAAAATATTCGACAGAAAAAAGTTACGGACGGAACGGGAGAGTATATAAGGAGGAGCGCCACACTGCCTCATTTGGGTGGAAGACATTGAAGGGGAAACATCCCATACCGTGTGTGCCCAGCCTGATGAAGACCGAATAGAGTCGAAACGTAGCTACAGGGCACACACAGAAGATCATGGTTAACCTAAACAAGGGGGGAAGAAAACAACAATAACAACAAAAAAAAGAAAAAACCAAAAAAATGGAAAAATAAAAAAACAAAAAAAACTATGATACTTGATATAACAAAGGCGACTTGACCAATATAACTAGGCCGATTATGGCACATAATAGGGGGACGGGGGGACGAGTATGTGGGGGAGGGGGCTTGTCCGAGGGGTGGCGAGTGCACGTACCTTCCCCCTTAAGGGGGTCGGGCCTCTTGTCCCCTCACCTAACCCTAACCCTAACCCTAACCCTAACCCTAACCCCTAACCCCTAACCCTAACCCTAACCCTAACCCTAACCCTAA
>NW_026910512.1:25000-32500 GCF_963691925.1 Scomber scombrus
ATATGACCATGTGGCACTTAGGCGATTTTTCACACTTCTCCATTCATTCCTATGGGGGATTTTGATTGGCCAATAACTTTTGATAGGAATGTCGCACAGACTTGGTTCCGGTCTCTATCGATCGGGCGTGGTCGATAATGGGGGGGTAGGCGGAGTCTCAACTAATGAGCACTTAAGGGGAAAAATGAGCCCCCCAAAAACTCTGAAAATACCCCTTTTTTGGCCATAACTTCCGTTGGGAGTGGCCTAGAGACTTGGTTCCGGTCTCAATCGAAAGCCCGTGGCCGATAATGGGGGGGTAGCCGGAATCTCAAGTCTCTCAGATGCTCACAGGAAAATGAGACGCGATTTCAAAAGTGGCACTTATCCCTTAACCTAACCCTAACCCTAACCCTAACCCTAACCCTAACCCATGCCTGAAATAGTGGGGGCGGAGCTTGGTTTCAGGTCTCTATGACCTTCCTATCAAAAGTTATTCACAAATAAGTCATCCTCAAATCAGTCATCGTGGTTATCATCCCTATTCCTAACCCTAACCCTAACCCTAACCTAACCCTAACCCTAACCTAACCCTAACCCTAACCCATACATATGACCATGTGGCACTTAGGCGATTTTTCACACTTCTCCATTCATTCCTATGGGGGATTTTGATTGGCCAATAACTTTTGATAGGAATGTCGCACAGACTTGGTTCCGGTCTCTATCGATCGGGCGTGGTCGATAATGGGGGGGTAGGCGGAGTCTCAACTAATGAGCACTTAAGGGGAAAAATGAGCCCCCCAAAAACTCTGAAAATACCCCTTTTTTGGCCATAACTTCCGGTGGGAGTGGCCTAGAGACTTGGTTCCGGTCTCAATCGAAAGCCCGTGGCCGATAATGGGGGGGTAGCCGGAATCTCAAGTCTCTCAGATGCTCACAGGAAAATGAGACGCGATTTCAAAAGTGGCACTTATCCCTTAACCTAACCCTAACCCTAACCCTAACCCTAACCCTAACCCTAACCCTAACCCTAACCCTAACCCCTAACCCTAACCCTAACCCTAACCCTAACCCTAACCCTAGCCTGAAGAAGTCCCAAACGAGGACGAAACGTCGCGAGCGCCACCTAGGGACCAAAATACATATGGTTAACCAAATTGGACATTCCAAAAGCCAAACCAAAAAAATGAAAAAAACAAAATAAAAAAAGAAAAAAACAAAAACAACAAAAAAATATATATAATACTTGATATAACAAAGGCTACTTGACCACTAAAACGCTAATAGGCAAGATGGGGAGGGGGACTGGTCATCCGCAGTGATTGGACCGTGCATCACCCGGGATTCATTCCCGGGTTCCTATATCCCACAACCTAACCAGCCAGTGCCTCCTGTGGACTCAATGGCCAGTTCTCCTCCCCATATATATGCTGTGCTAACCCCTATTTAACCCTAAACCTAACCCCAATCCTAACAAAGCCTGATTATGGCCTAACCTGAACCCTAGCCCTAACCCTAACCAAGCCTCATTATGGCCTAAACCTAACCCTAACCCTAACCCTAACCCTATCACCTTTGACCTAACCCTAATTTGACTCCCAAACCCTAACCCTAACCCCCAATCCTATCCTAACCCCAATAGAAACCTTCTGTCCCCGAATATTGTCCCCTGAGGACCGACATCCCCAATCCGGGATACACATGCCGCATGGCCTATGACCTCCCATACGGCAAATTCAACATGCTTGGCACAATTTCCACATGGCCTATGATCCCACATATGGCAAATTCAACATGTGAGGTACGCTTGAATCCGGGAAGAAGTGTTGAAAGAAGGAAGGAAAAGTGAGGGGAATTGGATGACGGGGAGGGATGAAAATATATGGGAATTTGGAAATTGGAATAGGGATCGGGAAAACTGGAAGGAAGATTGGAAAGAAAAGAAAGATGCCTTGTAAGACTCCCAAATCGGGAGCATAGAGAGAAGGAATAAAGATGGGAATATCAGAGAAAGGAAAAAGGTGGGATACATGTAGAAAGCCAAAAACAATTGATTAAATACATTTTTATTAAATTAAACACAAATTATACTTACCTTGACATTAAAAATTACAATTTGGAAGCTAAAAAGGGAAAAGAAAGGGTTAAAACACAATTTTACATGGGAATCGGGGCAAAAAACATTACAAAAGTCAAGGGACACGGAAAATTCAATTCGACACGAAATTACGGAGGGTGGGTATAAATAGAGGGAAACCAAGGCAAGCAGCTCAGTTTGGCAGAGGCAGCGAAGGAGCAACATCTCCTCCTCCTCAAACAGGTCCAGGTGGCTAGCCTGAAGAAGTCCCAAACGAGGACGAAACGTCGCGAGCGCCACCTAGGGACCAAAATACATATGGTTAACCAAATTGGACATTCCAAAAGCCAAACCAAAAAAATGAAAAAAACAAAATAAAAAAAGAAAAAAACAAAAACAACAAAAAAATATATATAATACTTGATATAACAAAGGCTACTTGACCACTAAAACGCTAATAGGCAAGATGGGGAGGGGGACTGGTCATCCGCAGTGATTGGACCGTGCATCACCCGGGATTCATTCCCGGGTTCCTATATCCCACAACCTAACCCTAACCCTAACCCTAACCCTAACCCTAACCCTTGTCCGAGGGGTGGCGAGTGCACGTACCTTCCCCCTTAAGGGGGTCGGGCCTCTTGTCCCCTCACCTAACCCGCCAGGGCCTCCTTCGGACTGATGAGCCCCCTCCCCCTCTGCTTCCCCTCCGCCCAGTAACCCTAAAACCTAATTAAGGAGGATGACCTGCCCTCTGCTCTACCCTAACCCTAACCAAACCCAAGTGGAGGACCTAAACCTAAATTAACCCTAATTGGGACGTAACCCTAACCCTAATTGGGACATAACCCTAACCCTAACCCTAACCCTAGCCCTAACTTCCAACCCTAAACCCAACCTGGGAGACCAAGAAAACTGAAGCCTAACTAAAGGACAGAAAATGTAATACTGGGGGATCTAAAAAGCTGAAGGAAAATGCCAGCTAAGCTGAAGAAAAATACCAGCAACAAGAATAAATAAATACCAGCTGAAGACACAAACAAAAATAAATACCAGCTGAAGACGTAAACACGAAAGAAGTGACGTAAACAAAGCCTGATACAGAAGATAACGGAAGGAAGTTGGGAAGAGGGGGAGGGGAGGGACTTACGGGAACTAAGAAAAATATTCGACAGAAAAAAGTTACGGACGGAACGGGAGAGTATATAAGGAGGAGCGCCACACTGCCTCATTTGGGTGGAAGACATTGAAGGGGAAACATCCCATACCGTGTGTGCCCAGCCTGATGAAGACCGAATAGAGTCGAAACGTAGCTACAGGGCACACACAGAAGATCATGGTTAACCTAAACAAGGGGGGAAGAAAACAACAATAACAACAAAAAAAAGAAAAAACCAAAAAAATGGAAAAATAAAAAAACAAAAAAAACTATGATACTTGATATAACAAAGGCGACTTGACCAATATAACTAGGCCGATTATGGCACATAATAGGGGGACGGGGGGACGAGTATGTGGGGGAGGGGGCTTGTCCGAGGGGTGGCGAGTGCACGTACCTTCCCCCTTAAGGGGGTCGGGCCTCTTGTCCCCTCACCTAACCCGCCAGGGCCTCCTTCGGACTGATGAGCCCCCTCCCCCTCTGCTTCCCCTCCGCCCAGTAACCCTAAAACCTAATTAAGGAGGATGACCTGCCCTCTGCTCTACCCTAACCCTAACCAAACCCAAGTGGAGGACCTAAACCTAAATTAACCCTAATTGGGACGTAACCCTAACCCTAATTGGGACATAACCCTAACCCTAACCCTAACCCTAGCCCTAACTTCCAACCCTAAACCCAACCTGGGAGACCAAGAAAACTGAAGCCTAACTAAAGGACAGAAAATGTAATACTGGGGGATCTAAAAAGCTGAAGGAAAATGCCAGCTAAGCTGAAGAAAAATACCAGCAACAAGAATAAATAAATACCAGCTGAAGACACAAACAAAAATAAATACCAGCTGAAGACGTAAACACGAAAGAAGTGACGTAAACAAAGCCTGATACAGAAGATAACGGAAGGAAGTTGGGAAGAGGGGGAGGGGAGGGACTTACGGGAACTAAGAAAAATATTCGACAGAAAAAAGTTACGGACGGAACGGGAGAGTATATAAGGAGGAGCGCCACACTGCCTCATTTGGGTGGAAGACATTGAAGGGGAAACATCCCATACCGTGTGTGCCCAGCCTGATGAAGACCGAATAGAGTCGAAACGTAGCTACAGGGCACACACAGAAGATCATGGTTAACCTAAACAAGGGGGGAAGAAAACAACAATAACAACAAAAAAAAGAAAAAACCAAAAAAATGGAAAAATAAAAAAACAAAAAAAACTATGATACTTGATATAACAAAGGCGACTTGACCAATATAACTAGGCCGATTATGGCACATAATAGGGGGACGGGGGGACGAGTATGTGGGGGAGGGGGCTTGTCCGAGGGGTGGCGAGTGCACGTACCTTCCCCCTTAAGGGGGTCGGGCCTCTTGTCCCCTCACCTAACCCTAACCCTAACCCTAACCCTAACCCTAACCCTAACCCCTAACCCCTAACCCTAACCCTAACCCTAACCCTAACCCTAACCCTAACTCTGGCCCTTAACCTAACCACACCCCTAACCCTAATTCTGGCTCTTAACCTAACCCTAACACTAACCTAACCCTAATATCTGGCCCTTAACCTAACCCTAGCCCCTATACCTAACCCTAAAACCTAACCCTGGCCCTTAACCTAATCACACCCCTGAACCTAACCCTAAAACCTAACCTGACCCTAACCCTGGCCCTTAACCTAACCACACCCCTGGACTTAACCCTAACCCTAACCACACTTCCAACCTAAAAACCTAATCCTAACCCTAACCCTAACCCTAACCCTTATTCTAATTACACCCATTCTTGAATATATTTTTTATTAGAGAAAAAAGAAGAGAAAAAAGAGAAAAAAGAGGGTTAAAAATGAGGGAAAACACGAAATTTCATTTGGATTGGTAGTTATGGGGTTAAAATTGAGGGAAAAACATGAAGGGACATTCACGGAACGAATTGGCAACTATGGGGTTAAAACTGAGGGAAAACAAGAAGGGACATTCACGGAACGAAATTTTCAAATTGACGGGGTATAAAAGGGAGAGCTGCAGCCAGAGAGCTCAGTTGAAATTTGACCAGCAAACAGACAACATCATAGCAGCCACTGACATTGCAGTTTTTTGTGTGCCATTGACCTGAAGAAGACCCTGTAGGGGTCGAAACGTTGTCGGCACACCTTCCTTATTTGTTTATTTAACTTTTCATTTTTGGACACCTTTTATTTATATTTTTTATTTTTTTCAATTCAAATTTTGAATACATTTTATTTCATTTGGAGATTGACATCGCCCTATTATGGGGGATTATGAGAGCGGCTGGGTGTTGGTCCAGCGTGGCAGAGGGCGCCAGCGGACCCACCAGCCTTACTGGGACCGAGATGGGGGGAGGTCTACAGGGAGGATGGAGCGTGCCATTCCTGTCTCCTATAATAGGAGACAGGTTCAGCCCTTCCTACCTAACCCTAACCCTAACCCTAACCCTAACCCTAACCCAACCCTAACCCTAACCCTAACCCTAACCCTAACCCTAACCCTAACCCATTTTATTTTTATACCTTTTCATTTGCACAGTTTATTTTTTGAAAATCCTCTCTTTGAGAGCGCCCTAAGTTGTTTGTTTTCATTTTGATTTTTATTTTAAAACATTTAAAAACAAAACAAAAAAATAAATAACAATAACAGCGGCAGCTGATTCTCAGCATGGCTGAGGGGGGTTGGACGTTTGTGCGCCGGGGGCGCCAGCGCCAGCGTCAACCCAGGAGGGATCAGGGTTACGGGGCAGGCCAACGGTGGGAGGACCGTGCACCTCCCTTCTCCGGCTGGAGAGGGGATCGTTTTCCCAAACCTAACCCAACCCTAACCCTAACCCTAACCCTAACCCTAACCCTAACCCCAACCCTTAACCCTAACCCTAACCCCAACCCCAACCCCAACCCTAACCCTAACCCTAACCCTACCTAACCCTAACCCTAACCCCTAACCCTAACCCTAACCCCCCTAACCCTAACCCTAACCCTAACCCTAACTCGTGGGTGGTACCGTTGGAAAGGCCATGCCTGAAATAGTGGGGGCGGAGCTTGGTTTCAGATCTCTATGACTTTCCTATCAAAAGTTATTCACAAATATGTGATCCTCAAATATGTGATCGTGGTTATCATCCCTATTCCTAACCCTAACCCTAACCCTATTCCTAACCCTAACCCTAACCCTAACCCCTATCCCTAACCCTAACCCTAGGTGTCGAGATTTTTCAAAAAGGTCACTTCATAAGTGGTACCAAAAGACTCCAAATGACCTGAAACGTGCTCCTAAATACTTTCTGAATCAGACATTTTGGCATCCACACTTAGTGAAATTTTGACCCCATTCATTTCCAATGGGGAGGACGTTTTGACCTGTAACTCGGGAACCGAAGGTCGTAGAGACTCGGGAGTGGGTGGCGTCAGACCTAATTAGGGGGCGCTGAATGCGCCAGTCTTGGTCCCATGTCTCTATGAGCTACGGTTCCCGAGATACAGCTATTTCAAAAATAAAAAGTGATGTATCTCAGGAACGGAATGTCGTATAAACTCGTGGGTGGTACCGTTGGAAAGGCCATGCCTGAAATAGTGGGGGCGGAGCTTGGTTTCAGATCTCTATGACTTTCCTATCAAAAGTTATTCACAAATATGTGATCCTCAAATATGTGATCGTGGTTATCATCCCTATTCCTAACCCTAACCCTAACTCTAACCCTAACCCTAACCCTAACCCCCTAACCCTAACCCTAACCCTAACCCTAACAACAAAACATGGATGGACAATGGACCACAGTGTCCTATAGGAAGAGGGGTCCACCTTCCTACATGCAATATGGGAACAGGGGGGATGGTGCTAAATGGGGGACGGCCCGTGCATTCTCCCGGACCTACATTGGTGGGTCTGGGGTTTTGATCCATAAACCTAACCCTAACCCTAACCCTAACCCTAACCCAATCATGTTCAGAATTGCCTGAAACATATAGTGGTCAGGTTTCCTGGGGACCGCCCCCCCATACATATGACCATGTGGCACTTAGGCGATTTTTCACACTTCTCCATTCATTCCTATGGGGGATTTTGATTGGCCAATAACTTTTGATAGGAATGTCGCACAGACTTGGTTCCGGTCTCTATCGATCGGGCGTGGTCGATAATGGGGGGGTAGGCGGAGTCTCAACTAATGAGCACTTAAGGGGAAAAATGAGCCCCCCAAAAACTCTGAAAATACCCCTTTTTTGGCCATAACTTCCGGTGGGAGTGGCCTAGAGACTTGGTTCCGGTCTCAATCGAAAGCCCGTG
>NW_026910512.1:37500-47500 GCF_963691925.1 Scomber scombrus
TCAAATCAGTCATCGTGGTTATCATCCCTATTCCTAACCCTAACCCTAACCCTAACCTAACCCTAACCCTAACCTAACCCTAACCCTAACCCATACATATGACCATGTGGCACTTAGGCGATTTTTCACACTTCTCCATTCATTCCTATGGGGGATTTTGATTGGCCAATAACTTTTGATAGGAATGTCGCACAGACTTGGTTCCGGTCTCTATCGATCGGGCGTGGTCGATAATGGGGGGGTAGGCGGAGTCTCAACTAATGAGCACTTAAGGGGAAAAATGAGCCCCCCAAAAACTCTGAAAATACCCCTTTTTTGGCCATAACTTCCGGTGGGAGTGGCCTAGAGACTTGGTTCCGGTCTCAATCGAAAGCCCGTGGCCGATAATGGGGGGGTAGCCGGAATCTCAAGTCTCTCAGATGCTCACAGGAAAATGAGACGCGATTTCAAAAGTGGCACTTATCCCTTAACCTAACCCTAACCCTAACCCTAACCCTAACCCTAACCCTAACCCCCTAACCCTAACCCTAACCCTAACCCTAACCCCCCAAAAACTCTGAAAATACCCCTTTTTTGGCCATAACTTCCGGTGGGAGTGGCCTAGAGACTTGGTTCCGGTCTCAATCGAAAGCCCGTGGCCGATAATGGGGGGGTAGCCGGAATCTCAAGTCTCTCAGATGCTCACAGGAAAATGAGACGCGATTTCAAAAGTGGCACTTATCCCTTAACCTAACCCTAACCCTAACCCTAACCCTAACCCTAACCCCTAACCCCTAAACCCTAACCCTAACCCTAACCCTAACCCTAACCCTAACTCTGGCCCTTAACCTAACCACACCCCTAACCCTAATTCTGGCTCTTAACCTAACCCTAACACTAACCTAACCCTAATATCTGGCCCTTAACCTAACCCTAGCCCCTATACCTAACCCTAAAACCTAACCCTGGCCCTTAACCTAATCACACCCCTGAACCTAACCCTAAAACCTAACCTGACCCTAACCCTGGCCCTTAACCTAACCACACCCCTGGACTTAACCCTAACCCTAACCACACTTCCAACCTAAAAACCTAATCCTAACCCTAACCCTAACCCTAACCCTTATTCTAATTACACCCATTCTTGAATATATTTTTTATTAGAGAAAAAAGAAGAGAAAAAAGAGAAAAAAGAGGGTTAAAAATGAGGGAAAACACGAAATTTCATTTGGATTGGTAGTTATGGGGTTAAAATTGAGGGAAAAACATGAAGGGACATTCACGGAACGAATTGGCAACTATGGGGTTAAAACTGAGGGAAAACAAGAAGGGACATTCACGGAACGAAATTTTCAAATTGACGGGGTATAAAAGGGAGAGCTGCAGCCAGAGAGCTCAGTTGAAATTTGACCAGCAAACAGACAACATCATAGCAGCCACTGACATTGCAGTTTTTTGTGTGCCATTGACCTGAAGAAGACCCTGTAGGGGTCGAAACGTTGTCGGCACACCTTCCTTATTTGTTTATTTAACTTTTCATTTTTGGACACCTTTTATTTATATTTTTTATTTTTTTCAATTCAAATTTTGAATACATTTTATTTCATTTGGAGATTGACATCGCCCTATTATGGGGGATTATGAGAGCGGCTGGGTGTTGGTCCAGCGTGGCAGAGGGCGCCAGCGGACCCACCAGCCTTACTGGGACCGAGATGGGGGGAGGTCTACAGGGAGGATGGAGCGTGCCATTCCTGTCTCCTATAATAGGAGACAGGTTCAGCCCTTCCTACCTAACCCTAACCCTAACCCTAACCCTAACCCTAACCCTAACCCAACCCTAACCCTAACCCTAACCCTAACCCTAACCCTAACCCATTTTATTTTTATACCTTTTCATTTGCACAGTTTATTTTTTGAAAATCCTCTCTTTGAGAGCGCCCTAAGTTGTTTGTTTTCATTTTGATTTTTATTTTAAAACATTTAAAAACAAAACAAAAAAATAAATAACAATAACAGCGGCAGCTGATTCTCAGCATGGCTGAGGGGGGTTGGACGTTTGTGCGCCGGGGGCGCCAGCGCCAGCGTCAACCCAGGAGGGATCAGGGTTACGGGGCAGGCCAACGGTGGGAGGACCGTGCACCTCCCTTCTCCGGCTGGAGAGGGGATCGTTTTCCCAAACCTAACCCTAACCCTAACCCTAACCCTAACCCTAACCCTAACCCCAACCCTTAACCCTAACCCTAACCCCAACCCCAACCCCAACCCCAACCCTAACCCTAACCCTACCTAACCCTAACCCTAACCCCTAACCCTAACCCTAACCCCCCTAACCCTAACCCTAACCCTAACCCTAACTCGTGGGTGGTACCGTTGGAAAGGCCATGCCTGAAATAGTGGGGGCGGAGCTTGGTTTCAGATCTCTATGACTTTCCTATCAAAAGTTATTCACAAATATGTGATCCTCAAATATGTGATCGTGGTTATCATCCCTATTCCTAACCCTAACCCTAACCCTATTCCTAACCCTAACCCTAACCCTAACCCCTATCCCTAACCCTAACCCTAGGTGTCGAGATTTTTCAAAAAGGTCACTTCATAAGTGGTACCAAAAGACTCCAAATGACCTGAAACGTGCTCCTAAATACTTTCTGAATCAGACATTTTGGCATCCACACTTAGTGAAATTTTGACCCCATTCATTTCCAATGGGGAGGACGTTTTGACCTGTAACTCGGGAACCGAAGGTCGTAGAGACTCGGGAGTGGGTGGCGTCAGACCTAATTAGGGGGCGCTGAATGCGCCAGTCTTGGTCCCATGTCTCTATGAGCTACGGTTCCCGAGATACAGCTATTTCAAAAATAAAAAGTGATGTATCTCAGGAACGGAATGTCGTATAAACTCGTGGGTGGTACCGTTGGAAAGGCCATGCCTGAAATAGTGGGGGCGGAGCTTGGTTTCAGATCTCTATGACTTTCCTATCAAAAGTTATTCACAAATATGTGATCCTCAAATATGTGATCGTGGTTATCATCCCTATTCCTAACCCTAACCCTAACTCTAACCCTAACCCTAACCCTAACCCCCTAACCCTAACCCTAACCCTAACCCTAACAACAAAACATGGATGGACAATGGACCACAGTGTCCTATAGGAAGAGGGGTCCACCTTCCTACATGCAATATGGGAACAGGGGGGATGGTGCTAAATGGGGGACGGCCCGTGCATTCTCCCGGACCTACATTGGTGGGTCTGGGGTTTTGATCCATAAACCTAACCCTAACCCTAACCCTAACCCTAACCCAATCATGTTCAGAATTGCCTGAAACATATAGTGGTCAGGTTTCCTGGGGACCGCCCCCCCATACATATGACCATGTGGCACTTAGGCGATTTTTCACACTTCTCCATTCATTCCTATGGGGGATTTTGATTGGCCAATAACTTTTGATAGGAATGTCGCACAGACTTGGTTCCGGTCTCTATCGATCGGGCGTGGTCGATAATGGGGGGGTAGGCGGAGTCTCAACTAATGAGCACTTAAGGGGAAAAATGAGCCCCCCAAAAACTCTGAAAATACCCCTTTTTTGGCCATAACTTCCGGTGGGAGTGGCCTAGAGACTTGGTTCCGGTCTCAATCGAAAGCCCGTGGCCGATAATGGGGGGGTAGCCGGAATCTCAAGTCTCTCAGATGCTCACAGGAAAATGAGACGCGATTTCAAAAGTGGCACTTATCCCTTAACCCTAACCCTAACCCTAACCCTAACCTAACCCTAACTCTAACCCTAACCCTAACCGCCCCCCCATACATATGACCATGTGGCACTTAGGCGATTTTTCACACTTCTCCATTCATTCCTATGGGGGATTTTGATTGGCCAATAACTTTTGATAGGAATGTCGCACAGACTTGGTTCCGGTCTCTATCGATCGGGCGTGGTCGATAATGGGGGGGTAGGCGGAGTCTCAACTAATGAGCACTTAAGGGGAAAAATGAGCCCCCCAAAAACTCTGAAAATACCCCTTTTTTGGCCATAACTTCCGTTGGGAGTGGCCTAGAGACTTGGTTCCGGTCTCAATCGAAAGCCCGTGGCCGATAATGGGGGGGTAGCCGGAATCTCAAGTCTCTCAGATGCTCACAGGAAAATGAGACGCGATTTCAAAAGTGGCACTTATCCCTTAACCTAACCCTAACCCTAACCCTAACCCTAACCCTAACCCATGCCTGAAATAGTGGGGGCGGAGCTTGGTTTCAGGTCTCTATGACCTTCCTATCAAAAGTTATTCACAAATAAGTCATCCTCAAATCAGTCATCGTGGTTATCATCCCTATTCCTAACCCTAACCCTAACCCTAACCTAACCCTAACCCTAACCTAACCCTAACCCTAACCCATACATATGACCATGTGGCACTTAGGCGATTTTTCACACTTCTCCATTCATTCCTATGGGGGATTTTGATTGGCCAATAACTTTTGATAGGAATGTCGCACAGACTTGGTTCCGGTCTCTATCGATCGGGCGTGGTCGATAATGGGGGGGTAGGCGGAGTCTCAACTAATGAGCACTTAAGGGGAAAAATGAGCCCCCCAAAAACTCTGAAAATACCCCTTTTTTGGCCATAACTTCCGGTGGGAGTGGCCTAGAGACTTGGTTCCGGTCTCAATCGAAAGCCCGTGGCCGATAATGGGGGGGTAGCCGGAATCTCAAGTCTCTCAGATGCTCACAGGAAAATGAGACGCGATTTCAAAAGTGGCACTTATCCCTTAACCTAACCCTAACCCTAACCCTAACCCTAAACCCTAACCCTAACCCTAACCCTATTCCTAACCCTAACCCTAACCCTAGTTTTAGGTCTCTATGACCTTCCTATCAAAAGTTATTCACAAATAAGTCATCCTCAAATCAGTCATCGTGGTTATCATCCCTATTCCTAACCCTAACCCTAACCCTAACCCTAGGTGTCGAGATTTTTCAAAAAAAAAAAATTCACTTCATAAGTGGTATCAATAGACTCCAAATGGCCTGAAACGTGCTCCTAAATACTTTCTGCATCATATATTCTGGCATCCACACTTTGTGAAATTTTCACCCCATTCATTTCCAATGTGGAGGACGTTTTGACCTGTAACTCGGGAACCGAAGGTCGTAAAGACTCAGGAGTGGGTGGCGTCAGACCTAATTAGGGGATGCTGAATGCGCCAGTCTTGGTCCCATGTCTCTACGAGCTACGGTTCCCGAGATACAGCTATTTCAAATAAAAAAAGTGACGTATCTCAGGAACGGAACGTCGTATAAACTCGTGGGTGGTACCGTTGGAAAGGCCATGCCTGAAATAGTGGGGGCGGAGCTTAGTTTCAGGTCTCTATGACCTTCCTATCAAAAGTTATTCACAAATAAGTCATCCTCAAATCAGTCATCGTGGTTATCATCCCTATTCCTAACCCTAACCCTAACCCTAACCCTAACCCTAACAACCCTAACCCTAACCCTAACCCTAACCCTAACCCTAACCCTAACCTAACCCTAACCCTAACCCTAACCCTAACCCTAACCCTAACCCTAAACCTAACCCTAAACCTAACCCCAATCCTAACAAAGCCTGATTATGGCCTAACCTGAACCCTAGCCCTAACCCTAACCAAGCCTCATTATGGCCTAAACCTAACCCTAACCCTAACCCTAACCCTATCACCTTTGACCTAACCCTAATTTGACTCCCAAACCCTAACCCTAACCCCCAATCCTATCCTAACCCCAATAGAAACCTTCTGTCCCCGAATATTGTCCCCTGAGGACCGACATCCCCAATCCGGGATACACATGCCGCATGGCCTATGACCTCCCATACGGCAAATTCAACATGCTTGGCACAATTTCCACATGGCCTATGATCCCACATATGGCAAATTCAACATGTGAGGTACGCTTGAATCCGGGAAGAAGTGTTGAAAGAAGGAAGGAAAAGTGAGGGGAATTGGATGACGGGGAGGGATGAAAATATATGGGAATTTGGAAATTGGAATAGGGATCGGGAAAACTGGAAGGAAGATTGGAAAGAAAAGAAAGATGCCTTGTAAGACTCCCAAATCGGGAGCATAGAGAGAAGGAATAAAGATGGGAATATCAGAGAAAGGAAAAAGGTGGGATACATGTAGAAAGCCAAAAACAATTGATTAAATACATTTTTATTAAATTAAACACAAATTATACTTACCTTGACATTAAAAATTACAATTTGGAAGCTAAAAAGGGAAAAGAAAGGGTTAAAACACAATTTTACATGGGAATCGGGGCAAAAAACATTACAAAAGTCAAGGGACACGGAAAATTCAATTCGACACGAAATTACGGAGGGTGGGTATAAATAGAGGGAAACCAAGGCAAGCAGCTCAGTTTGGCAGAGGCAGCGAAGGAGCAACATCTCCTCCTCCTCAAACAGGTCCAGGTGGCTAGCCTGAAGAAGTCCCAAACGAGGACGAAACGTCGCGAGCGCCACCTAGGGACCAAAATACATATGGTTAACCAAATTGGACATTCCAAAAGCCAAACCAAAAAAATGAAAAAAACAAAATAAAAAAAGAAAAAAACAAAAACAACAAAAAAATATATATAATACTTGATATAACAAAGGCTACTTGACCACTAAAACGCTAATAGGCAAGATGGGGAGGGGGACTGGTCATCCGCAGTGATTGGACCGTGCATCACCCGGGATTCATTCCCGGGTTCCTATATCCCACAACCTAACCAGCCAGTGCCTCCTGTGGACTCAATGGCCAGTTCTCCTCCCCATATATATGCTGTGCTAACCCCTATTTAACCCTAAACCTAACCCCAATCCTAACAAAGCCTGATTATGGCCTAACCTGAACCCTAGCCCTAACCCTAACCAAGCCTCATTATGGCCTAAACCTAACCCTAACCCTAACCCTAACCCTATCACCTTTGACCTAACCCTAATTTGACTCCCAAACCCTAACCCTAACCCCCAATCCTATCCTAACCCCAATAGAAACCTTCTGTCCCCGAATATTGTCCCCTGAGGACCGACATCCCCAATCCGGGATACACATGCCGCATGGCCTATGACCTCCCATACGGCAAATTCAACATGCTTGGCACAATTTCCACATGGCCTATGATCCCACATATGGCAAATTCAACATGTGAGGTACGCTTGAATCCGGGAAGAAGTGTTGAAAGAAGGAAGGAAAAGTGAGGGGAATTGGATGACGGGGAGGGATGAAAATATATGGGAATTTGGAAATTGGAATAGGGATCGGGAAAACTGGAAGGAAGATTGGAAAGAAAAGAAAGATGCCTTGTAAGACTCCCAAATCGGGAGCATAGAGAGAAGGAATAAAGATGGGAATATCAGAGAAAGGAAAAAGGTGGGATACATGTAGAAAGCCAAAAACAATTGATTAAATACATTTTTATTAAATTAAACACAAATTATACTTACCTTGACATTAAAAATTACAATTTGGAAGCTAAAAAGGGAAAAGAAAGGGTTAAAACACAATTTTACATGGGAATCGGGGCAAAAAACATTACAAAAGTCAAGGGACACGGAAAATTCAATTCGACACGAAATTACGGAGGGTGGGTATAAATAGAGGGAAACCAAGGCAAGCAGCTCAGTTTGGCAGAGGCAGCGAAGGAGCAACATCTCCTCCTCCTCAAACAGGTCCAGGTGGCTAGCCTGAAGAAGTCCCAAACGAGGACGAAACGTCGCGAGCGCCACCTAGGGACCAAAATACATATGGTTAACCAAATTGGACATTCCAAAAGCCAAACCAAAAAAATGAAAAAAACAAAATAAAAAAAGAAAAAAACAAAAACAACAAAAAAATATATATAATACTTGATATAACAAAGGCTACTTGACCACTAAAACGCTAATAGGCAAGATGGGGAGGGGGACTGGTCATCCGCAGTGATTGGACCGTGCATCACCCGGGATTCATTCCCGGGTTCCTATATCCCACAACCTAACCCTAACCCTAACCCTAACCCTAACCCTAACCCTTGTCCGAGGGGTGGCGAGTGCACGTACCTTCCCCCTTAAGGGGGTCGGGCCTCTTGTCCCCTCACCTAACCCGCCAGGGCCTCCTTCGGACTGATGAGCCCCCTCCCCCTCTGCTTCCCCTCCGCCCAGTAACCCTAAAACCTAATTAAGGAGGATGACCTGCCCTCTGCTCTACCCTAACCCTAACCAAACCCAAGTGGAGGACCTAAACCTAAATTAACCCTAATTGGGACGTAACCCTAACCCTAATTGGGACATAACCCTAACCCTAACCCTAACCCTAGCCCTAACTTCCAACCCTAAACCCAACCTGGGAGACCAAGAAAACTGAAGCCTAACTAAAGGACAGAAAATGTAATACTGGGGGATCTAAAAAGCTGAAGGAAAATGCCAGCTAAGCTGAAGAAAAATACCAGCAACAAGAATAAATAAATACCAGCTGAAGACACAAACAAAAATAAATACCAGCTGAAGACGTAAACACGAAAGAAGTGACGTAAAC
Source organism: Scomber scombrus (assembly GCF_963691925.1). Taxonomy (NCBI): domain Eukaryota; kingdom Metazoa; phylum Chordata; class Actinopteri; order Scombriformes; family Scombridae; genus Scomber; species Scomber scombrus. Next base: position 46,017 of record NW_026910512.1, read on the forward strand.
AAAGCCTGATACAGAAGATAACGGAAGGAAGTTGGGAAGAGGGGGAGGGGAGGGACTTACGGGAACTAAGAAAAATATTCGACAGAAAAAAGTTACGGACGGAACGGGAGAGTATATAAGGAGGAGCGCCACACTGCCTCATTTGGGTGGAAGACATTGAAGGGGAAACATCCCATACCGTGTGTGCCCAGCCTGATGAAGACCGAATAGAGTCGAAACGTAGCTACAGGGCACACACAGAAGATCATGGTTAACCTAAACAAGGGGGGAAGAAAACAACAATAACAACAAAAAAAAGAAAAAACCAAAAAAATGGAAAAATAAAAAAACAAAAAAAACTATGATACTTGATATAACAAAGGCGACTTGACCAATATAACTAGGCCGATTATGGCACATAATAGGGGGACGGGGGGACGAGTATGTGGGGGAGGGGGCTTGTCCGAGGGGTGGCGAGTGCACGTACCTTCCCCCTTAAGGGGGTCGGGCCTCTTGTCCCCTCACCTAACCCGCCAGGGCCTCCTTCGGACTGATGAGCCCCCTCCCCCTCTGCTTCCCCTCCGCCCAGTAACCCTAAAACCTAATTAAGGAGGATGACCTGCCCTCTGCTCTACCCTAACCCTAACCAAACCCAAGTGGAGGACCTAAACCTAAATTAACCCTAATTGGGACGTAACCCTAACCCTAATTGGGACATAACCCTAACCCTAACCCTAACCCTAGCCCTAACTTCCAACCCTAAACCCAACCTGGGAGACCAAGAAAACTGAAGCCTAACTAAAGGACAGAAAATGTAATACTGGGGGATCTAAAAAGCTGAAGGAAAATGCCAGCTAAGCTGAAGAAAAATACCAGCAACAAGAATAAATAAATACCAGCTGAAGACACAAACAAAAATAAATACCAGCTGAAGACGTAAACACGAAAGAAGTGACGTAAACAAAGCCTGATACAGAAGATAACGGAAGGAAGTTGGGAAGAGGGGGAGGGGAGGGACTTACGGGAACTAAGAAAAATATTCGACAGAAAAAAGTTACGGACGGAACGGGAGAGTATATAAGGAGGAGCGCCACACTGCCTCATTTGGGTGGAAGACATTGAAGGGGAAACATCCCATACCGTGTGTGCCCAGCCTGATGAAGACCGAATAGAGTCGAAACGTAGCTACAGGGCACACACAGAAGATCATGGTTAACCTAAACAAGGGGGGAAGAAAACAACAATAACAACAAAAAAAAGAAAAAACCAAAAAAATGGAAAAATAAAAAAACAAAAAAAACTATGATACTTGATATAACAAAGGCGACTTGACCAATATAACTAGGCCGATTATGGCACATAATAGGGGGACGGGGGGACGAGTATGTGGGGGAGGGGGCTTGTCCGAGGGGTGGCGAGTGCACGTACCTTCCCCCTTAAGGGGGTCGGGCCTCTTGTCCCCTCACCTAACCCTAACCCTAACCCTAACCCTAACCCTAACCCTA
>NW_026910512.1:52500-55000 GCF_963691925.1 Scomber scombrus
ATGGACAATGGACCACAGTGTCCTATAGGAAGAGGGGTCCACCTTCCTACATGCACTATGGGAACGGGGGGGATGGTGCTAACTGGGGGACGGCCCGTGCATTCTCCCGGACCTACATTGGTGGGTCTGGGGTTTTGATCCAGAAACCTAACCCTAACCCTAACCCTAACCCTAACACCCTAACCCTAACCCTAACCCTAACCCCTAACCCCTAACCCTAACCCTAACCCTAACCCCAACCCCAACCCCAACCCTAACCCTAACCCTAACCCTAAACCCTAACCCTAACCCTAACCCTAACCCTAAACCCTAAACCCTAAACCCTAACCCTAACCCTACCCTAACCCAACCCTAACCCTAACCCTAACCCTAAACCCTAACCCTAACCCTAACCCTATTCCTAACCCTAACCCTAACCCTAGTTTTAGGTCTCTATGACCTTCCTATCAAAAGTTATTCACAAATAAGTCATCCTCAAATCAGTCATCGTGGTTATCATCCCTATTCCTAACCCTAACCCTAACCCTAACCCTAGGTGTCGAGATTTTTCAAAAAAAAAAAATTCACTTCATAAGTGGTATCAATAGACTCCAAATGGCCTGAAACGTGCTCCTAAATACTTTCTGCATCATATATTCTGGCATCCACACTTTGTGAAATTTTCACCCCATTCATTTCCAATGTGGAGGACGTTTTGACCTGTAACTCGGGAACCGAAGGTCGTAAAGACTCAGGAGTGGGTGGCGTCAGACCTAATTAGGGGATGCTGAATGCGCCAGTCTTGGTCCCATGTCTCTACGAGCTACGGTTCCCGAGATACAGCTATTTCAAATAAAAAAAGTGACGTATCTCAGGAACGGAACGTCGTATAAACTCGTGGGTGGTACCGTTGGAAAGGCCATGCCTGAAATAGTGGGGGCGGAGCTTAGTTTCAGGTCTCTATGACCTTCCTATCAAAAGTTATTCACAAATAAGTCATCCTCAAATCAGTCATCGTGGTTATCATCCCTATTCCTAACCCTAACCCTAACCCTAACCCTAACCCTAACCCTAACCCTAACCCTAACCCTAACCCTAACCCTAACCCTAACCCTAACCCTAACCCTAACCCTAACCCTAACCCTAACCCCTAACCCTAACCCTAACCCTAACCCTAACCCTAACCCTAACCCTAACCCTAACCCTAACCCTAACCCTAACCCTAACCCTAACCCTAACCCTAACCCTAACCCTAACCCTTGGTTCCGGTCTCAATCGAAAGCCCGTGGCCGATAATGGGGGGGTAGCCGGAATCTCAAGTCTCTCAGATGCTCACAGGAAAATGAGACGCGATTTCAAAAGTGGCACTTATCCCTTAACCTAACCCTAACCCTAACCCTAACCCTAACCCTAACCCTAACCCCCTAACCCTAACCCTAACCCTAACCCTAACCCTAACCCCCCAAAAACTCTGAAAATACCCCTTTTTTGGCCATAACTTCCGGTGGGAGTGGCCTAGAGACTTGGTTCCGGTCTCAATCGAAAGCCCGTGGCCGATAATGGGGGGGTAGCCGGAATCTCAAGTCTCTCAGATGCTCACAGGAAAATGAGACGCGATTTCAAAAGTGGCACTTATCCCTTAACCTAACCCTAACCCTAACCCTAACCCTAACCCCTAACCCCTAAACCCTAACCCTAACCCTAACCCTAACCCTAACCCTAACCCTAACTCTGGCCCTTAACCTAACCACACCCCTAACCCTAATTCTGGCTCTTAACCTAACCCTAACACTAACCTAACCCTAATATCTGGCCCTTAACCTAACCCTAGCCCCTATACCTAACCCTAAAACCTAACCCTGGCCCTTAACCTAATCACACCCCTGAACCTAACCCTAAAACCTAACCTGACCCTAACCCTGGCCCTTAACCTAACCACACCCCTGGACTTAACCCTAACCCTAACCACACTTCCAACCTAAAAACCTAATCCTAACCCTAACCCTAACCCTAACCCTTATTCTAATTACACCCATTCTTGAATATATTTTTTATTAGAGAAAAAAGAAGAGAAAAAAGAGAAAAAAGAGGGTTAAAAATGAGGGAAAACACGAAATTTCATTTGGATTGGTAGTTATGGGGTTAAAATTGAGGGAAAAACATGAAGGGACATTCACGGAACGAATTGGCAACTATGGGGTTAAAACTGAGGGAAAACAAGAAGGGACATTCACGGAACGAAATTTTCAAATTGACGGGGTATAAAAGGGAGAGCTGCAGCCAGAGAGCTCAGTTGAAATTTGACCAGCAAACAGACAACATCATAGCAGCCACTGACATTGCAGTTTTTTGTGTGCCATTGACCTGAAGAAGACCCTGTAGGGGTCGAAACGTTGTCGGCACACCTTCCTTATTTGTTTATTTAACTTTTCATTTTTGGACACCTTTTATTTATATTTTTTATTTTTTTCAATTCAAATTTTGAATACATTTTATTTCATTTGGAGATTGACATCGCCCT
>NW_026910512.1:60000-62500 GCF_963691925.1 Scomber scombrus
AGACCAAGAAAACTGAAGCCTAACTAAAGGACAGAAAATGTAATACTGGGGGATCTAAAAAGCTGAAGGAAAATGCCAGCTAAGCTGAAGAAAAATACCAGCAACAAGAATAAATAAATACCAGCTGAAGACACAAACAAAAATAAATACCAGCTGAAGACGTAAACACGAAAGAAGTGACGTAAACAAAGCCTGATACAGAAGATAACGGAAGGAAGTTGGGAAGAGGGGGAGGGGAGGGACTTACGGGAACTAAGAAAAATATTCGACAGAAAAAAGTTACGGACGGAACGGGAGAGTATATAAGGAGGAGCGCCACACTGCCTCATTTGGGTGGAAGACATTGAAGGGGAAACATCCCATACCGTGTGTGCCCAGCCTGATGAAGACCGAATAGAGTCGAAACGTAGCTACAGGGCACACACAGAAGATCATGGTTAACCTAAACAAGGGGGGAAGAAAACAACAATAACAACAAAAAAAAGAAAAAACCAAAAAAATGGAAAAATAAAAAAACAAAAAAAACTATGATACTTGATATAACAAAGGCGACTTGACCAATATAACTAGGCCGATTATGGCACATAATAGGGGGACGGGGGGACGAGTATGTGGGGGAGGGGGCTTGTCCGAGGGGTGGCGAGTGCACGTACCTTCCCCCTTAAGGGGGTCGGGCCTCTTGTCCCCTCACCTAACCCTAACCCTAACCCTAACCCTAACCCTAACCCTAACCCCTAACCCCTAACCCTAACCCTAACCCTAACCCTAACCCTAACCCTAACTCTGGCCCTTAACCTAACCACACCCCTAACCCTAATTCTGGCTCTTAACCTAACCCTAACACTAACCTAACCCTAATATCTGGCCCTTAACCTAACCCTAGCCCCTATACCTAACCCTAAAACCTAACCCTGGCCCTTAACCTAATCACACCCCTGAACCTAACCCTAAAACCTAACCTGACCCTAACCCTGGCCCTTAACCTAACCACACCCCTGGACTTAACCCTAACCCTAACCACACTTCCAACCTAAAAACCTAATCCTAACCCTAACCCTAACCCTAACCCTTATTCTAATTACACCCATTCTTGAATATATTTTTTATTAGAGAAAAAAGAAGAGAAAAAAGAGAAAAAAGAGGGTTAAAAATGAGGGAAAACACGAAATTTCATTTGGATTGGTAGTTATGGGGTTAAAATTGAGGGAAAAACATGAAGGGACATTCACGGAACGAATTGGCAACTATGGGGTTAAAACTGAGGGAAAACAAGAAGGGACATTCACGGAACGAAATTTTCAAATTGACGGGGTATAAAAGGGAGAGCTGCAGCCAGAGAGCTCAGTTGAAATTTGACCAGCAAACAGACAACATCATAGCAGCCACTGACATTGCAGTTTTTTGTGTGCCATTGACCTGAAGAAGACCCTGTAGGGGTCGAAACGTTGTCGGCACACCTTCCTTATTTGTTTATTTAACTTTTCATTTTTGGACACCTTTTATTTATATTTTTTATTTTTTTCAATTCAAATTTTGAATACATTTTATTTCATTTGGAGATTGACATCGCCCTATTATGGGGGATTATGAGAGCGGCTGGGTGTTGGTCCAGCGTGGCAGAGGGCGCCAGCGGACCCACCAGCCTTACTGGGACCGAGATGGGGGGAGGTCTACAGGGAGGATGGAGCGTGCCATTCCTGTCTCCTATAATAGGAGACAGGTTCAGCCCTTCCTACCTAACCCTAACCCTAACCCTAACCCTAACCCTAACCCAACCCTAACCCTAACCCTAACCCTAACCCTAACCCTAACCCTAACCCATTTTATTTTTATACCTTTTCATTTGCACAGTTTATTTTTTGAAAATCCTCTCTTTGAGAGCGCCCTAAGTTGTTTGTTTTCATTTTGATTTTTATTTTAAAACATTTAAAAACAAAACAAAAAAATAAATAACAATAACAGCGGCAGCTGATTCTCAGCATGGCTGAGGGGGGTTGGACGTTTGTGCGCCGGGGGCGCCAGCGCCAGCGTCAACCCAGGAGGGATCAGGGTTACGGGGCAGGCCAACGGTGGGAGGACCGTGCACCTCCCTTCTCCGGCTGGAGAGGGGATCGTTTTCCCAAACCTAACCCAACCCTAACCCTAACCCTAACCCTAACCCTAACCCTAACCCCAACCCTTAACCCTAACCCTAACCCCAACCCCAACCCCAACCCTAACCCTAACCCTAACCCTACCCTAACCCTAACCCTAACCCCTAACCCTAACCCTAACCCCCCTAACCCTAACCCTAACCCTAACCCTAACTCGTGGGTGGTACCGTTGGAAAGGCCATGCCTGAAATAGTGGGGGCGGAGCTTGGTTTCAGATCTCTATGACTTTCCTATCAAAAGTTATTCACAAATATGTGATCCTCAAATATGTGATCGTGGTTATCATCCCTATTCCTAACCCTAACCCTAACCCTATTCCTAACCCTAACCCTAACCCTAACCCCTAT
>NW_026910512.1:67500-70000 GCF_963691925.1 Scomber scombrus
CGATTTCAAAAGTGGCACTTATCCCTTAACCTAACCCTAACCCTAACCCTAACCCTAACCCTAACCCTAACCCTAATGGGGGGGTAGCCGGAATCTCAAGTCTCTCAGATGCTCACAGGAAAATGAGACGCGATTTCAAAAGTGGCACTTATCCCTTAACCTAACCCTAAACCCTAACCCTAACCCTAACCCTAACCCTAACCCCTAACCCTAACCCTAACCCTAACCCTAACCCTAACCGAGATGGGGGGAGGTCCACAGGGAGGATGGAGCGTGCCATTCCTGTCTCCTATAATAGGAGACAGGCTCAGCCTTTCCTACCTAACCCTAACCCTAACCCTAACCCTAACCCTAACCCAAAACACACTTCTCGCGATATCTCACCAACGCAATGTCCCACTGACCTCACACCCCAGTCCAGGCACTTGTCTACTCGAGACCTCTCTGTACATACCCAACATGACCCATTTCGGTGACCATCAAAATCACTTCCGGTGCTCGACCAATCATGTTCAGAATTGCCTGAAACATATAGTGGTCAGGTTTCCTGGGGACCGCCCCCCCATACATATGACCATGTGGCACTTAGGCGATTTTTCACACTTCTCCATTCATTCCTATGGGGGATTTTGATTGGCCAATAACTTTTGATAGGAATGTCGCACAGACTTGGTTCCGGTCTCTATCGATCGGGCGTGGTCGATAATGGGGGGGTAGGCGGAGTCTCAACTAATGAGCACTTAAGGGGAAAAATGAGCCCCCCAAAAACTCTGAAAATACCCCTTTTTTGGCCATAACTTCCGGTGGGAGTGGCCTAGAGACTTGGTTCCGGTCTCAATCGAAAGCCTGTGGCCGATAATGGGGGGGTAGCCGGAATCTCAAGTCTCTCAGATGCTCACAGGAAAATGAGACGCGATTTCAAAAGTGGCACTTATCCCTTAACCCTAACCCTAACCCTAACCCTAACCCTAACCCCTAACCCCTAACCCCTAACCCTAACCCTAACCCTAACCCTAACCCATGCCTGAAATAGTGGGGGCGGAGCTTGGTTTCAGGTCTCTATGACCTTCCTATCAAAAGTTATTCACAAATAAGTCATCCTCAAATCAGTCATCGTGGTTATCATCCCTATTCCTAACCCTAACCCTAACCCTAACCTAACCCTAACCCTAACCTAACCCTAACCCTAACCCATACATATGACCATGTGGCACTTAGGCGATTTTTCACACTTCTCCATTCATTCCTATGGGGGATTTTGATTGGCCAATAACTTTTGATAGGAATGTCGCACAGACTTGGTTCCGGTCTCTATCGATCGGGCGTGGTCGATAATGGGGGGGTAGGCGGAGTCTCAACTAATGAGCACTTAAGGGGAAAAATGAGCCCCCCAAAAACTCTGAAAATACCCCTTTTTTGGCCATAACTTCCGGTGGGAGTGGCCTAGAGACTTGGTTCCGGTCTCAATCGAAAGCCCGTGGCCGATAATGGGGGGGTAGCCGGAATCTCAAGTCTCTCAGATGCTCACAGGAAAATGAGACGCGATTTCAAAAGTGGCACTTATCCCTTAACCTAACCCTAACCCTAACCCTAACCCTAACCCTAACCCTAACCCCCTAACCCTAACCCTAACCCTAACCCTAACCCCCCAAAAACTCTGAAAATACCCCTTTTTTGGCCATAACTTCCGGTGGGAGTGGCCTAGAGACTTGGTTCCGGTCTCAATCGAAAGCCCGTGGCCGATAATGGGGGGGTAGCCGGAATCTCAAGTCTCTCAGATGCTCACAGGAAAATGAGACGCGATTTCAAAAGTGGCACTTATCCCTTAACCTAACCCTAACCCTAACCCTAACCCTAACCCTAACCCCTAACCCCTAAACCCTAACCCTAACCCTAACCCTAACCCTAACCCTAACTCTGGCCCTTAACCTAACCACACCCCTAACCCTAATTCTGGCTCTTAACCTAACCCTAACACTAACCTAACCCTAATATCTGGCCCTTAACCTAACCCTAGCCCCTATACCTAACCCTAAAACCTAACCCTGGCCCTTAACCTAATCACACCCCTGAACCTAACCCTAAAACCTAACCTGACCCTAACCCTGGCCCTTAACCTAACCACACCCCTGGACTTAACCCTAACCCTAACCACACTTCCAACCTAAAAACCTAATCCTAACCCTAACCCTAACCCTAACCCTTATTCTAATTACACCCATTCTTGAATATATTTTTTATTAGAGAAAAAAGAAGAGAAAAAAGAGAAAAAAGAGGGTTAAAAATGAGGGAAAACACGAAATTTCATTTGGATTGGTAGTTATGGGGTTAAAATTGAGGGAAAAACATGAAGGGACATTCACGGAACGAATTGGCAACTATGGGGTTAAAACTGAGGGAAAACAAGAAGGGACATTCACGGAACGAAATTTTCAAATTGACGGGGTATAAAAGGGAGAGCTGCAGCCAGAGAGCTCAGTTGAAATTTGACCAGCAAACA
>NW_026910512.1:72500-80000 GCF_963691925.1 Scomber scombrus
TCTATCGATCGGGCGTGGTCGATAATGGGGGGGTAGGCGGAGTCTCAACTAATGAGCACTTAAGGGGAAAAATGAGCCCCCCAAAAACTCTGAAAATACCCCTTTTTTGGCCATAACTTCCGTTGGGAGTGGCCTAGAGACTTGGTTCCGGTCTCAATCGAAAGCCCGTGGCCGATAATGGGGGGGTAGCCGGAATCTCAAGTCTCTCAGATGCTCACAGGAAAATGAGACGCGATTTCAAAAGTGGCACTTATCCCTTAACCTAACCCTAACCCTAACCCTAACCCTAACCCTAACCCATGCCTGAAATAGTGGGGGCGGAGCTTGGTTTCAGGTCTCTATGACCTTCCTATCAAAAGTTATTCACAAATAAGTCATCCTCAAATCAGTCATCGTGGTTATCATCCCTATTCCTAACCCTAACCCTAACCCTAACCTAACCCTAACCCTAACCTAACCCTAACCCTAACCCATACATATGACCATGTGGCACTTAGGCGATTTTTCACACTTCTCCATTCATTCCTATGGGGGATTTTGATTGGCCAATAACTTTTGATAGGAATGTCGCACAGACTTGGTTCCGGTCTCTATCGATCGGGCGTGGTCGATAATGGGGGGGTAGGCGGAGTCTCAACTAATGAGCACTTAAGGGGAAAAATGAGCCCCCCAAAAACTCTGAAAATACCCCTTTTTTGGCCATAACTTCCGGTGGGAGTGGCCTAGAGACTTGGTTCCGGTCTCAATCGAAAGCCCGTGGCCGATAATGGGGGGGTAGCCGGAATCTCAAGTCTCTCAGATGCTCACAGGAAAATGAGACGCGATTTCAAAAGTGGCACTTATCCCTTAACCTAACCCTAACCCTAACCCTAACCCTAAACCCTAACCCTAACCCTAACCCTATTCCTAACCCTAACCCTAACCCTAGTTTTAGGTCTCTATGACCTTCCTATCAAAAGTTATTCACAAATAAGTCATCCTCAAATCAGTCATCGTGGTTATCATCCCTATTCCTAACCCTAACCCTAACCCTAACCCTAGGTGTCGAGATTTTTCAAAAAAAAAAAATTCACTTCATAAGTGGTATCAATAGACTCCAAATGGCCTGAAACGTGCTCCTAAATACTTTCTGCATCATATATTCTGGCATCCACACTTTGTGAAATTTTCACCCCATTCATTTCCAATGTGGAGGACGTTTTGACCTGTAACTCGGGAACCGAAGGTCGTAAAGACTCAGGAGTGGGTGGCGTCAGACCTAATTAGGGGATGCTGAATGCGCCAGTCTTGGTCCCATGTCTCTACGAGCTACGGTTCCCGAGATACAGCTATTTCAAATAAAAAAAGTGACGTATCTCAGGAACGGAACGTCGTATAAACTCGTGGGTGGTACCGTTGGAAAGGCCATGCCTGAAATAGTGGGGGCGGAGCTTAGTTTCAGGTCTCTATGACCTTCCTATCAAAAGTTATTCACAAATAAGTCATCCTCAAATCAGTCATCGTGGTTATCATCCCTATTCCTAACCCTAACCCTAACCCTAACCCTAACCCTAACAACCCTAACCCTAACCCTAACCCTAACCCTAACCCTAACCCTAACCTAACCCTAACCCTAACCCTAACCCTAACCCTAACCCTAACCCTAAACCTAACCCTAAACCTAACCCCAATCCTAACAAAGCCTGATTATGGCCTAACCTGAACCCTAGCCCTAACCCTAACCAAGCCTCATTATGGCCTAAACCTAACCCTAACCCTAACCCTAACCCTATCACCTTTGACCTAACCCTAATTTGACTCCCAAACCCTAACCCTAACCCCCAATCCTATCCTAACCCCAATAGAAACCTTCTGTCCCCGAATATTGTCCCCTGAGGACCGACATCCCCAATCCGGGATACACATGCCGCATGGCCTATGACCTCCCATACGGCAAATTCAACATGCTTGGCACAATTTCCACATGGCCTATGATCCCACATATGGCAAATTCAACATGTGAGGTACGCTTGAATCCGGGAAGAAGTGTTGAAAGAAGGAAGGAAAAGTGAGGGGAATTGGATGACGGGGAGGGATGAAAATATATGGGAATTTGGAAATTGGAATAGGGATCGGGAAAACTGGAAGGAAGATTGGAAAGAAAAGAAAGATGCCTTGTAAGACTCCCAAATCGGGAGCATAGAGAGAAGGAATAAAGATGGGAATATCAGAGAAAGGAAAAAGGTGGGATACATGTAGAAAGCCAAAAACAATTGATTAAATACATTTTTATTAAATTAAACACAAATTATACTTACCTTGACATTAAAAATTACAATTTGGAAGCTAAAAAGGGAAAAGAAAGGGTTAAAACACAATTTTACATGGGAATCGGGGCAAAAAACATTACAAAAGTCAAGGGACACGGAAAATTCAATTCGACACGAAATTACGGAGGGTGGGTATAAATAGAGGGAAACCAAGGCAAGCAGCTCAGTTTGGCAGAGGCAGCGAAGGAGCAACATCTCCTCCTCCTCAAACAGGTCCAGGTGGCTAGCCTGAAGAAGTCCCAAACGAGGACGAAACGTCGCGAGCGCCACCTAGGGACCAAAATACATATGGTTAACCAAATTGGACATTCCAAAAGCCAAACCAAAAAAATGAAAAAAACAAAATAAAAAAAGAAAAAAACAAAAACAACAAAAAAATATATATAATACTTGATATAACAAAGGCTACTTGACCACTAAAACGCTAATAGGCAAGATGGGGAGGGGGACTGGTCATCCGCAGTGATTGGACCGTGCATCACCCGGGATTCATTCCCGGGTTCCTATATCCCACAACCTAACCAGCCAGTGCCTCCTGTGGACTCAATGGCCAGTTCTCCTCCCCATATATATGCTGTGCTAACCCCTATTTAACCCTAAACCTAACCCCAATCCTAACAAAGCCTGATTATGGCCTAACCTGAACCCTAGCCCTAACCCTAACCAAGCCTCATTATGGCCTAAACCTAACCCTAACCCTAACCCTAACCCTATCACCTTTGACCTAACCCTAATTTGACTCCCAAACCCTAACCCTAACCCCCAATCCTATCCTAACCCCAATAGAAACCTTCTGTCCCCGAATATTGTCCCCTGAGGACCGACATCCCCAATCCGGGATACACATGCCGCATGGCCTATGACCTCCCATACGGCAAATTCAACATGCTTGGCACAATTTCCACATGGCCTATGATCCCACATATGGCAAATTCAACATGTGAGGTACGCTTGAATCCGGGAAGAAGTGTTGAAAGAAGGAAGGAAAAGTGAGGGGAATTGGATGACGGGGAGGGATGAAAATATATGGGAATTTGGAAATTGGAATAGGGATCGGGAAAACTGGAAGGAAGATTGGAAAGAAAAGAAAGATGCCTTGTAAGACTCCCAAATCGGGAGCATAGAGAGAAGGAATAAAGATGGGAATATCAGAGAAAGGAAAAAGGTGGGATACATGTAGAAAGCCAAAAACAATTGATTAAATACATTTTTATTAAATTAAACACAAATTATACTTACCTTGACATTAAAAATTACAATTTGGAAGCTAAAAAGGGAAAAGAAAGGGTTAAAACACAATTTTACATGGGAATCGGGGCAAAAAACATTACAAAAGTCAAGGGACACGGAAAATTCAATTCGACACGAAATTACGGAGGGTGGGTATAAATAGAGGGAAACCAAGGCAAGCAGCTCAGTTTGGCAGAGGCAGCGAAGGAGCAACATCTCCTCCTCCTCAAACAGGTCCAGGTGGCTAGCCTGAAGAAGTCCCAAACGAGGACGAAACGTCGCGAGCGCCACCTAGGGACCAAAATACATATGGTTAACCAAATTGGACATTCCAAAAGCCAAACCAAAAAAATGAAAAAAACAAAATAAAAAAAGAAAAAAACAAAAACAACAAAAAAATATATATAATACTTGATATAACAAAGGCTACTTGACCACTAAAACGCTAATAGGCAAGATGGGGAGGGGGACTGGTCATCCGCAGTGATTGGACCGTGCATCACCCGGGATTCATTCCCGGGTTCCTATATCCCACAACCTAACCCTAACCCTAACCCTAACCCTAACCCTAACCCTTGTCCGAGGGGTGGCGAGTGCACGTACCTTCCCCCTTAAGGGGGTCGGGCCTCTTGTCCCCTCACCTAACCCGCCAGGGCCTCCTTCGGACTGATGAGCCCCCTCCCCCTCTGCTTCCCCTCCGCCCAGTAACCCTAAAACCTAATTAAGGAGGATGACCTGCCCTCTGCTCTACCCTAACCCTAACCAAACCCAAGTGGAGGACCTAAACCTAAATTAACCCTAATTGGGACGTAACCCTAACCCTAATTGGGACATAACCCTAACCCTAACCCTAACCCTAGCCCTAACTTCCAACCCTAAACCCAACCTGGGAGACCAAGAAAACTGAAGCCTAACTAAAGGACAGAAAATGTAATACTGGGGGATCTAAAAAGCTGAAGGAAAATGCCAGCTAAGCTGAAGAAAAATACCAGCAACAAGAATAAATAAATACCAGCTGAAGACACAAACAAAAATAAATACCAGCTGAAGACGTAAACACGAAAGAAGTGACGTAAACAAAGCCTGATACAGAAGATAACGGAAGGAAGTTGGGAAGAGGGGGAGGGGAGGGACTTACGGGAACTAAGAAAAATATTCGACAGAAAAAAGTTACGGACGGAACGGGAGAGTATATAAGGAGGAGCGCCACACTGCCTCATTTGGGTGGAAGACATTGAAGGGGAAACATCCCATACCGTGTGTGCCCAGCCTGATGAAGACCGAATAGAGTCGAAACGTAGCTACAGGGCACACACAGAAGATCATGGTTAACCTAAACAAGGGGGGAAGAAAACAACAATAACAACAAAAAAAAGAAAAAACCAAAAAAATGGAAAAATAAAAAAACAAAAAAAACTATGATACTTGATATAACAAAGGCGACTTGACCAATATAACTAGGCCGATTATGGCACATAATAGGGGGACGGGGGGACGAGTATGTGGGGGAGGGGGCTTGTCCGAGGGGTGGCGAGTGCACGTACCTTCCCCCTTAAGGGGGTCGGGCCTCTTGTCCCCTCACCTAACCCGCCAGGGCCTCCTTCGGACTGATGAGCCCCCTCCCCCTCTGCTTCCCCTCCGCCCAGTAACCCTAAAACCTAATTAAGGAGGATGACCTGCCCTCTGCTCTACCCTAACCCTAACCAAACCCAAGTGGAGGACCTAAACCTAAATTAACCCTAATTGGGACGTAACCCTAACCCTAATTGGGACATAACCCTAACCCTAACCCTAACCCTAGCCCTAACTTCCAACCCTAAACCCAACCTGGGAGACCAAGAAAACTGAAGCCTAACTAAAGGACAGAAAATGTAATACTGGGGGATCTAAAAAGCTGAAGGAAAATGCCAGCTAAGCTGAAGAAAAATACCAGCAACAAGAATAAATAAATACCAGCTGAAGACACAAACAAAAATAAATACCAGCTGAAGACGTAAACACGAAAGAAGTGACGTAAACAAAGCCTGATACAGAAGATAACGGAAGGAAGTTGGGAAGAGGGGGAGGGGAGGGACTTACGGGAACTAAGAAAAATATTCGACAGAAAAAAGTTACGGACGGAACGGGAGAGTATATAAGGAGGAGCGCCACACTGCCTCATTTGGGTGGAAGACATTGAAGGGGAAACATCCCATACCGTGTGTGCCCAGCCTGATGAAGACCGAATAGAGTCGAAACGTAGCTACAGGGCACACACAGAAGATCATGGTTAACCTAAACAAGGGGGGAAGAAAACAACAATAACAACAAAAAAAAGAAAAAACCAAAAAAATGGAAAAATAAAAAAACAAAAAAAACTATGATACTTGATATAACAAAGGCGACTTGACCAATATAACTAGGCCGATTATGGCACATAATAGGGGGACGGGGGGACGAGTATGTGGGGGAGGGGGCTTGTCCGAGGGGTGGCGAGTGCACGTACCTTCCCCCTTAAGGGGGTCGGGCCTCTTGTCCCCTCACCTAACCCTAACCCTAACCCTAACCCTAACCCTAACCCTAACCCCTAACCCCTAACCCTAACCCTAACCCTAACCCTAACCCTAACCCTAACTCTGGCCCTTAACCTAACCACACCCCTAACCCTAATTCTGGCTCTTAACCTAACCCTAACACTAACCTAACCCTAATATCTGGCCCTTAACCTAACCCTAGCCCCTATACCTAACCCTAAAACCTAACCCTGGCCCTTAACCTAATCACACCCCTGAACCTAACCCTAAAACCTAACCTGACCCTAACCCTGGCCCTTAACCTAACCACACCCCTGGACTTAACCCTAACCCTAACCACACTTCCAACCTAAAAACCTAATCCTAACCCTAACCCTAACCCTAACCCTTATTCTAATTACACCCATTCTTGAATATATTTTTTATTAGAGAAAAAAGAAGAGAAAAAAGAGAAAAAAGAGGGTTAAAAATGAGGGAAAACACGAAATTTCATTTGGATTGGTAGTTATGGGGTTAAAATTGAGGGAAAAACATGAAGGGACATTCACGGAACGAATTGGCAACTATGGGGTTAAAACTGAGGGAAAACAAGAAGGGACATTCACGGAACGAAATTTTCAAATTGACGGGGTATAAAAGGGAGAGCTGCAGCCAGAGAGCTCAGTTGAAATTTGACCAGCAAACAGACAACATCATAGCAGCCACTGACATTGCAGTTTTTTGTGTGCCATTGACCTGAAGAAGACCCTGTAGGGGTCGAAACGTTGTCGGCACACCTTCCTTATTTGTTTATTTAACTTTTCATTTTTGGACACCTTTTATTTATATTTTTTATTTTTTTCAATTCAAATTTTGAATACATTTTATTTCATTTGGAGATTGACATCGCCCTATTATGGGGGATTATGAGAGCGGCTGGGTGTTGGTCCAGCGTGGCAGAGGGCGCCAGCGGACCCACCAGCCTTACTGGGACCGAGATGGGGGGAGGTCTACAGGGAGGATGGAGCGTGCCATTCCTGTCTCCTATAATAGGAGACAGGTTCAGCCCTTCCTACCTAACCCTAACCCTAACCCTAACCCTAACCCTAACCCAACCCTAACCCTAACCCTAACCCTAACCCTAACCCTAACCCTAACCCATTTTATTTTTATACCTTTTCATTTGCACAGTTTATTTTTTGAAAATCCTCTCTTTGAGAGCGCCCTAAGTTGTTTGTTTTCATTTTGATTTTTATTTTAAAACATTTAAAAACAAAACAAAAAAATAAATAACAATAACAGCGGCAGCTGATTCTCAGCATGGCTGAGGGGGGTTGGACGTTTGTGCGCCGGGGGCGCCAGCGCCAGCGTCAACCCAGGAGGGATCAGGGTTACGGGGCAGGCCAACGGTGGGAGGACCGTGCACCTCCCTTCTCCGGCTGGAGAGGGGATCGTTTTCCCAAACCTAA
>NW_026910512.1:85000-92500 GCF_963691925.1 Scomber scombrus
CGTTGGAAAGGCCATGCCTGAAATAGTGGGGGCGGAGCTTAGTTTCAGGTCTCTATGACCTTCCTATCAAAAGTTATTCACAAATAAGTCATCCTCAAATCAGTCATTGTGGTTATCATCCCTATTCCTAACCCTAACCCTAACCCTAACCCTAACCCTAACCCTAACCCTAACCCTAACAACCCTAACCCTAACCCTAACCCTAACCCTAACCCTAACCCTAACCTAACCCTAACCCTAACCCTAACCCTAACCCTAACCCTAAACCTAACCCCAATCCTAACAAAGCCTGATTATGGCCTAACCTGAACCCTAGCCCTAACCCTAACCAAGCCTCATTATGGCCTAAACCTAACCCTAACCCTAACCCTAACCCTATCACCTTTGACCTAACCCTAATTTGACTCCCAAACCCTAACCCTAACCCCCAATCCTATCCTAACCCCAATAGAAACCTTCTGTCCCCGAATATTGTCCCCTGAGGACCGACATCCCCAATCCGGGATACACATGCCGCATGGCCTATGACCTCCCATACGGCAAATTCAACATGCTTGGCACAATTTCCACATGGCCTATGATCCCACATATGGCAAATTCAACATGTGAGGTACGCTTGAATCCGGGAAGAAGTGTTGAAAGAAGGAAGGAAAAGTGAGGGGAATTGGATGACGGGGAGGGATGAAAATATATGGGAATTTGGAAATTGGAATAGGGATCGGGAAAACTGGAAGGAAGATTGGAAAGAAAAGAAAGATGCCTTGTAAGACTCCCAAATCGGGAGCATAGAGAGAAGGAATAAAGATGGGAATATCAGAGAAAGGAAAAAGGTGGGATACATGTAGAAAGCCAAAAACAATTGATTAAATACATTTTTATTAAATTAAACACAAATTATACTTACCTTGACATTAAAAATTACAATTTGGAAGCTAAAAAGGGAAAAGAAAGGGTTAAAACACAATTTTACATGGGAATCGGGGCAAAAAACATTACAAAAGTCAAGGGACACGGAAAATTCAATTCGACACGAAATTACGGAGGGTGGGTATAAATAGAGGGAAACCAAGGCAAGCAGCTCAGTTTGGCAGAGGCAGCGAAGGAGCAACATCTCCTCCTCCTCAAACAGGTCCAGGTGGCTAGCCTGAAGAAGTCCCAAACGAGGACGAAACGTCGCGAGCGCCACCTAGGGACCAAAATACATATGGTTAACCAAATTGGACATTCCAAAAGCCAAACCAAAAAAATGAAAAAAACAAAATAAAAAAAGAAAAAAACAAAAACAACAAAAAAATATATATAATACTTGATATAACAAAGGCTACTTGACCACTAAAACGCTAATAGGCAAGATGGGGAGGGGGACTGGTCATCCGCAGTGATTGGACCGTGCATCACCCGGGATTCATTCCCGGGTTCCTATATCCCACAACCTAACCAGCCAGTGCCTCCTGTGGACTCAATGGCCAGTTCTCCTCCCCATATATATGCTGTGCTAACCCCTATTTAACCCTAAACCTAACCCCAATCCTAACAAAGCCTGATTATGGCCTAACCTGAACCCTAGCCCTAACCCTAACCAAGCCTCATTATGGCCTAAACCTAACCCTAACCCTAACCCTAACCCTATCACCTTTGACCTAACCCTAATTTGACTCCCAAACCCTAACCCTAACCCCCAATCCTATCCTAACCCCAATAGAAACCTTCTGTCCCCGAATATTGTCCCCTGAGGACCGACATCCCCAATCCGGGATACACATGCCGCATGGCCTATGACCTCCCATACGGCAAATTCAACATGCTTGGCACAATTTCCACATGGCCTATGATCCCACATATGGCAAATTCAACATGTGAGGTACGCTTGAATCCGGGAAGAAGTGTTGAAAGAAGGAAGGAAAAGTGAGGGGAATTGGATGACGGGGAGGGATGAAAATATATGGGAATTTGGAAATTGGAATAGGGATCGGGAAAACTGGAAGGAAGATTGGAAAGAAAAGAAAGATGCCTTGTAAGACTCCCAAATCGGGAGCATAGAGAGAAGGAATAAAGATGGGAATATCAGAGAAAGGAAAAAGGTGGGATACATGTAGAAAGCCAAAAACAATTGATTAAATACATTTTTATTAAATTAAACACAAATTATACTTACCTTGACATTAAAAATTACAATTTGGAAGCTAAAAAGGGAAAAGAAAGGGTTAAAACACAATTTTACATGGGAATCGGGGCAAAAAACATTACAAAAGTCAAGGGACACGGAAAATTCAATTCGACACGAAATTACGGAGGGTGGGTATAAATAGAGGGAAACCAAGGCAAGCAGCTCAGTTTGGCAGAGGCAGCGAAGGAGCAACATCTCCTCCTCCTCAAACAGGTCCAGGTGGCTAGCCTGAAGAAGTCCCAAACGAGGACGAAACGTCGCGAGCGCCACCTAGGGACCAAAATACATATGGTTAACCAAATTGGACATTCCAAAAGCCAAACCAAAAAAATGAAAAAAACAAAATAAAAAAAGAAAAAAACAAAAACAACAAAAAAATATATATAATACTTGATATAACAAAGGCTACTTGACCACTAAAACGCTAATAGGCAAGATGGGGAGGGGGACTGGTCATCCGCAGTGATTGGACCGTGCATCACCCGGGATTCATTCCCGGGTTCCTATATCCCACAACCTAACCCTAACCCTAACCCTAACCCTAACCCTAACCCTTGTCCGAGGGGTGGCGAGTGCACGTACCTTCCCCCTTAAGGGGGTCGGGCCTCTTGTCCCCTCACCTAACCCGCCAGGGCCTCCTTCGGACTGATGAGCCCCCTCCCCCTCTGCTTCCCCTCCGCCCAGTAACCCTAAAACCTAATTAAGGAGGATGACCTGCCCTCTGCTCTACCCTAACCCTAACCAAACCCAAGTGGAGGACCTAAACCTAAATTAACCCTAATTGGGACGTAACCCTAACCCTAATTGGGACATAACCCTAACCCTAACCCTAACCCTAGCCCTAACTTCCAACCCTAAACCCAACCTGGGAGACCAAGAAAACTGAAGCCTAACTAAAGGACAGAAAATGTAATACTGGGGGATCTAAAAAGCTGAAGGAAAATGCCAGCTAAGCTGAAGAAAAATACCAGCAACAAGAATAAATAAATACCAGCTGAAGACACAAACAAAAATAAATACCAGCTGAAGACGTAAACACGAAAGAAGTGACGTAAACAAAGCCTGATACAGAAGATAACGGAAGGAAGTTGGGAAGAGGGGGAGGGGAGGGACTTACGGGAACTAAGAAAAATATTCGACAGAAAAAAGTTACGGACGGAACGGGAGAGTATATAAGGAGGAGCGCCACACTGCCTCATTTGGGTGGAAGACATTGAAGGGGAAACATCCCATACCGTGTGTGCCCAGCCTGATGAAGACCGAATAGAGTCGAAACGTAGCTACAGGGCACACACAGAAGATCATGGTTAACCTAAACAAGGGGGGAAGAAAACAACAATAACAACAAAAAAAAGAAAAAACCAAAAAAATGGAAAAATAAAAAAACAAAAAAAACTATGATACTTGATATAACAAAGGCGACTTGACCAATATAACTAGGCCGATTATGGCACATAATAGGGGGACGGGGGGACGAGTATGTGGGGGAGGGGGCTTGTCCGAGGGGTGGCGAGTGCACGTACCTTCCCCCTTAAGGGGGTCGGGCCTCTTGTCCCCTCACCTAACCCGCCAGGGCCTCCTTCGGACTGATGAGCCCCCTCCCCCTCTGCTTCCCCTCCGCCCAGTAACCCTAAAACCTAATTAAGGAGGATGACCTGCCCTCTGCTCTACCCTAACCCTAACCAAACCCAAGTGGAGGACCTAAACCTAAATTAACCCTAATTGGGACGTAACCCTAACCCTAATTGGGACATAACCCTAACCCTAACCCTAACCCTAGCCCTAACTTCCAACCCTAAACCCAACCTGGGAGACCAAGAAAACTGAAGCCTAACTAAAGGACAGAAAATGTAATACTGGGGGATCTAAAAAGCTGAAGGAAAATGCCAGCTAAGCTGAAGAAAAATACCAGCAACAAGAATAAATAAATACCAGCTGAAGACACAAACAAAAATAAATACCAGCTGAAGACGTAAACACGAAAGAAGTGACGTAAACAAAGCCTGATACAGAAGATAACGGAAGGAAGTTGGGAAGAGGGGGAGGGGAGGGACTTACGGGAACTAAGAAAAATATTCGACAGAAAAAAGTTACGGACGGAACGGGAGAGTATATAAGGAGGAGCGCCACACTGCCTCATTTGGGTGGAAGACATTGAAGGGGAAACATCCCATACCGTGTGTGCCCAGCCTGATGAAGACCGAATAGAGTCGAAACGTAGCTACAGGGCACACACAGAAGATCATGGTTAACCTAAACAAGGGGGGAAGAAAACAACAATAACAACAAAAAAAAGAAAAAACCAAAAAAATGGAAAAATAAAAAAACAAAAAAAACTATGATACTTGATATAACAAAGGCGACTTGACCAATATAACTAGGCCGATTATGGCACATAATAGGGGGACGGGGGGACGAGTATGTGGGGGAGGGGGCTTGTCCGAGGGGTGGCGAGTGCACGTACCTTCCCCCTTAAGGGGGTCGGGCCTCTTGTCCCCTCACCTAACCCTAACCCTAACCCTAACCCTAACCCTAACCCCTAACCCCTAACCCTAACCCTAACCCTAACCCTAACCCTAACCCTAACTCTGGCCCTTAACCTAACCACACCCCTAACCCTAATTCTGGCTCTTAACCTAACCCTAACACTAACCTAACCCTAATATCTGGCCCTTAACCTAACCCTAGCCCCTATACCTAACCCTAAAACCTAACCCTGGCCCTTAACCTAATCACACCCCTGAACCTAACCCTAAAACCTAACCTGACCCTAACCCTGGCCCTTAACCTAACCACACCCCTGGACTTAACCCTAACCCTAACCACACTTCCAACCTAAAAACCTAATCCTAACCCTAACCCTAACCCTAACCCTTATTCTAATTACACCCATTCTTGAATATATTTTTTATTAGAGAAAAAAGAAGAGAAAAAAGAGAAAAAAGAGGGTTAAAAATGAGGGAAAACACGAAATTTCATTTGGATTGGTAGTTATGGGGTTAAAATTGAGGGAAAAACATGAAGGGACATTCACGGAACGAATTGGCAACTATGGGGTTAAAACTGAGGGAAAACAAGAAGGGACATTCACGGAACGAAATTTTCAAATTGACGGGGTATAAAAGGGAGAGCTGCAGCCAGAGAGCTCAGTTGAAATTTGACCAGCAAACAGACAACATCATAGCAGCCACTGACATTGCAGTTTTTTGTGTGCCATTGACCTGAAGAAGACCCTGTAGGGGTCGAAACGTTGTCGGCACACCTTCCTTATTTGTTTATTTAACTTTTCATTTTTGGACACCTTTTATTTATATTTTTTATTTTTTTCAATTCAAATTTTGAATACATTTTATTTCATTTGGAGATTGACATCGCCCTATTATGGGGGATTATGAGAGCGGCTGGGTGTTGGTCCAGCGTGGCAGAGGGCGCCAGCGGACCCACCAGCCTTACTGGGACCGAGATGGGGGGAGGTCTACAGGGAGGATGGAGCGTGCCATTCCTGTCTCCTATAATAGGAGACAGGTTCAGCCCTTCCTACCTAACCCTAACCCTAACCCTAACCCTAACCCAACCCTAACCCTAACCCTAACCCTAACCCTAACCCTAACCCATTTTATTTTTATACCTTTTCATTTGCACAGTTTATTTTTTGAAAATCCTCTCTTTGAGAGCGCCCTAAGTTGTTTGTTTTCATTTTGATTTTTATTTTAAAACATTTAAAAACAAAACAAAAAAATAAATAACAATAACAGCGGCAGCTGATTCTCAGCATGGCTGAGGGGGGTTGGACGTTTGTGCGCCGGGGGCGCCAGCGCCAGCGTCAACCCAGGAGGGATCAGGGTTACGGGGCAGGCCAACGGTGGGAGGACCGTGCACCTCCCTTCTCCGGCTGGAGAGGGGATCGTTTTCCCAAACCTAACCCAACCCTAACCCTAACCCTAACCCTAACCCTAACCCTAACCCCAACCCTTAACCCTAACCCTAACCCCAACCCCAACCCCAACCCCAACCCTAACCCTAACCCTAACCCTACCTAACCCTAACCCTAACCCCTAACCCTAACCCTAACCCCCCTAACCCTAACCCTAACCCTAACCCTAACTCGTGGGTGGTACCGTTGGAAAGGCCATGCCTGAAATAGTGGGGGCGGAGCTTGGTTTCAGATCTCTATGACTTTCCTATCAAAAGTTATTCACAAATATGTGATCCTCAAATATGTGATCGTGGTTATCATCCCTATTCCTAACCCTAACCCTAACCCTATTCCTAACCCTAACCCTAACCCTAACCCCTATCCCTAACCCTAACCCTAGGTGTCGAGATTTTTCAAAAAGGTCACTTCATAAGTGGTACCAAAAGACTCCAAATGACCTGAAACGTGCTCCTAAATACTTTCTGAATCAGACATTTTGGCATCCACACTTAGTGAAATTTTGACCCCATTCATTTCCAATGGGGAGGACGTTTTGACCTGTAACTCGGGAACCGAAGGTCGTAGAGACTCGGGAGTGGGTGGCGTCAGACCTAATTAGGGGGCGCTGAATGCGCCAGTCTTGGTCCCATGTCTCTATGAGCTACGGTTCCCGAGATACAGCTATTTCAAAAATAAAAAGTGATGTATCTCAGGAACGGAATGTCGTATAAACTCGTGGGTGGTACCGTTGGAAAGGCCATGCCTGAAATAGTGGGGGCGGAGCTTGGTTTCAGATCTCTATGACTTTCCTATCAAAAGTTATTCACAAATATGTGATCCTCAAATATGTGATCGTGGTTATCATCCCTATTCCTAACCCTAACCATAACTCTAACCCTAACCCTAACCCTAACCCCCTAACCCTAACCCTAACCCTAACCCTAACAACAAAACATGGATGGACAATGGACCACAGTGTCCTATAGGAAGAGGGGTCCACCTTCCTACATGCAATATGGGAACAGGGGGGATGGTGCTAAATGGGGGACGGCCCGTGCATTCTCCCGGACCTACATTGGTGGGTCTGGGGTTTTGATCCATAAACCTAACCCTAACCCTAACCCTAACCCTAACCCAATCATGTTCAGAATTGCCTGAAACATATAGTGGTCAGGTTTCCTGGGGACCGCCCCCCCATACATATGACCATGTGGCACTTAGGCGATTTTTCACACTTCTCCATTCATTCCTATGGGGGATTTTGATTGGCCAATAACTTTTGATAGGAATGTCGCACAGACTTGGTTCCGGTCTCTATCGATCGGGCGTGGTCGATAATGGGGGGGTAGGCGGAGTCTCAACTAATGAGCACTTAAGGGGAAAAATGAGCCCCCCAAAAACTCTGAAAATACCCCTT
>NW_026910512.1:95000-97500 GCF_963691925.1 Scomber scombrus
GTTATTCACAAATAAGTCATCCTCAAATCAGTCATCGTGGTTATCATCCCTATTCCTAACCCTAACCCTAACCCTAACCTAACCCTAACCCTAACCTAACCCTAACCCTAACCCATACATATGACCATGTGGCACTTAGGCGATTTTTCACACTTCTCCATTCATTCCTATGGGGGATTTTGATTGGCCAATAACTTTTGATAGGAATGTCGCACAGACTTGGTTCCGGTCTCTATCGATCGGGCGTGGTCGATAATGGGGGGGTAGGCGGAGTCTCAACTAATGAGCACTTAAGGGGAAAAATGAGCCCCCCAAAAACTCTGAAAATACCCCTTTTTTGGCCATAACTTCCGGTGGGAGTGGCCTAGAGACTTGGTTCCGGTCTCAATCGAAAGCCCGTGGCCGATAATGGGGGGGTAGCCGGAATCTCAAGTCTCTCAGATGCTCACAGGAAAATGAGACGCGATTTCAAAAGTGGCACTTATCCCTTAACCTAACCCTAACCCTAACCCTAACCCTAACCCTAACCCTAACCCTAACCCCCTAACCCTAACCCTAACCCTAACCCTAACCCTAACCCCCCAAAAACTCTGAAAATACCCCTTTTTTGGCCATAACTTCCGGTGGGAGTGGCCTAGAGACTTGGTTCCGGTCTCAATCGAAAGCCCGTGGCCGATAATGGGGGGGTAGCCGGAATCTCAAGTCTCTCAGATGCTCACAGGAAAATGAGACGCGATTTCAAAAGTGGCACTTATCCCTTAACCTAACCCTAACCCTAACCCTAACCCTAACCCCTAACCCCTAAACCCTAACCCTAACCCTAACCCTAACCCTAACCCTAACCCTAACTCTGGCCCTTAACCTAACCACACCCCTAACCCTAATTCTGGCTCTTAACCTAACCCTAACACTAACCTAACCCTAATATCTGGCCCTTAACCTAACCCTAGCCCCTATACCTAACCCTAAAACCTAACCCTGGCCCTTAACCTAATCACACCCCTGAACCTAACCCTAAAACCTAACCTGACCCTAACCCTGGCCCTTAACCTAACCACACCCCTGGACTTAACCCTAACCCTAACCACACTTCCAACCTAAAAACCTAATCCTAACCCTAACCCTAACCCTAACCCTTATTCTAATTACACCCATTCTTGAATATATTTTTTATTA
The DNA here is from genome assembly GCF_963691925.1 of Scomber scombrus. Classification (NCBI taxonomy): domain Eukaryota; kingdom Metazoa; phylum Chordata; class Actinopteri; order Scombriformes; family Scombridae; genus Scomber; species Scomber scombrus. Next base: position 96,177 of record NW_026910512.1, read on the forward strand.
GAGAAAAAAGAAGAGAAAAAAGAGAAAAAAGAGGGTTAAAAATGAGGGAAAACACGAAATTTCATTTGGATTGGTAGTTATGGGGTTAAAATTGAGGGAAAAACATGAAGGGACATTCACGGAACGAATTGGCAACTATGGGGTTAAAACTGAGGGAAAACAAGAAGGGACATTCACGGAACGAAATTTTCAAATTGACGGGGTATAAAAGGGAGAGCTGCAGCCAGAGAGCTCAGTTGAAATTTGACCAGCAAACAGACAACATCATAGCAGCCACTGACATTGCAGTTTTTTGTGTGCCATTGACCTGAAGAAGACCCTGTAGGGGTCGAAACGTTGTCGGCACACCTTCCTTATTTGTTTATTTAACTTTTCATTTTTGGACACCTTTTATTTATATTTTTTATTTTTTTCAATTCAAATTTTGAATACATTTTATTTCATTTGGAGATTGACATCGCCCTATTATGGGGGATTATGAGAGCGGCTGGGTGTTGGTCCAGCGTGGCAGAGGGCGCCAGCGGACCCACCAGCCTTACTGGGACCGAGATGGGGGGAGGTCTACAGGGAGGATGGAGCGTGCCATTCCTGTCTCCTATAATAGGAGACAGGTTCAGCCCTTCCTACCTAACCCTAACCCTAACCCTAACCCTAACCCTAACCCTAACCCAACCCTAACCCTAACCCTAACCCTAACCCTAACCCTAACCCATTTTATTTTTATACCTTTTCATTTGCACAGTTTATTTTTTGAAAATCCTCTCTTTGAGAGCGCCCTAAGTTGTTTGTTTTCATTTTGATTTTTATTTTAAAACATTTAAAAACAAAACAAAAAAATAAATAACAATAACAGCGGCAGCTGATTCTCAGCATGGCTGAGGGGGGTTGGACGTTTGTGCGCCGGGGGCGCCAGCGCCAGCGTCAACCCAGGAGGGATCAGGGTTACGGGGCAGGCCAACGGTGGGAGGACCGTGCACCTCCCTTCTCCGGCTGGAGAGGGGATCGTTTTCCCAAACCTAACCCAACCCTAACCCTAACCCTAACCCTAACCCTAACCCCAACCCTTAACCCTAACCCTAACCCCAACCCCAACCCCAACCCCAACCCTAACCCTAACCCTAACCCTACCTAACCCTAACCCTAACCCCTAACCCTAACCCTAACCCCCCTAACCCTAACCCTAACCCTAACCCTAACTCGTGGGTGGTACCGTTGGAAAGGCCATGCCTGAAATAGTGGGGGCGGAGCTTGGTTTCAGATCTCTATGACTTTCCTATCAAAAGTTATTCACAAATATGTGATCCTCAAATATGTGATCGTGGTT
>NW_026910512.1:110000-134701 GCF_963691925.1 Scomber scombrus
ATAATGGGGGGGTAGGCGGAGTCTCAACTAATGAGCACTTAAGGGGAAAAATGAGCCCCCCAAAAACTCTGAAAATACCCCTTTTTTGGCCATAACTTCCGGTGGGAGTGGCCTAGAGACTTGGTTCCGGTCTCAATCGAAAGCCTGTGGCCGATAATGGGGGGGTAGCCGGAATCTCAAGTCTCTCAGATGCTCACAGGAAAATGAGACGCGATTTCAAAAGTGGCACTTATCCCTTAACCCTAACCCTAACCCTAACCCTAACCCTAACCCTAACCCCTAACCCCTAACCCTAACCCTAACCCTAACCCTAACCCTAACCCTAACCCATGCCTGAAATAGTGGGGGCGGAGCTTGGTTTCAGGTCTCTATGACCTTCCTATCAAAAGTTATTCACAAATAAGTCATCCTCAAATCAGTCATCGTGGTTATCATCCCTAACCCTAACCCTAACCCTAACCCTAACCCTAACCCTAACCCTAAACCCTAACCCTAACCCTAACCCTAACCCTAACCCTAACCCCTAACCCCTAACCCCTAACCCTAACCCTAACCCTAACCCTAACCCTAACCCTAACCCCCTAACCCTAACCCTAACCCTAACCCTAACCCTAACCCCTAACCCTAACCCTAACCCTAACCCTAACCCTAACCCCAACCCTAACCCTAACCCTAACCCTAACCCTAACCCACCTGCAGGCACACAAAAAAACAAGGGTTAACCAATACAAGAAAAGGAAAAATGGAAATATAAATAATTAAGCCAAACTGATAGGCAAAGAAACAAAGAAAGAAAAAAACAAAAAAACAAAAAAAACAAAAAAAGAACAATTATACTTGATATAACAAAGGCGAACCAGACCAATATATAATACAAACCTCAGTAGAGAAGATGGGAATGGGGGGCTGGCCATCCAGGTTGATGGACCGTGCATTTCCGGGAACCACGTGAGTGGATGCCCGGCTCTGATTCTCAAACCTAACCCTAACCCTAACCCTAACCCTAACCCTAACCCCTAACCCTAACCCTAACCCTAACCCTAACCCTAACCCTACCCTAACCCTAACCCTAACCCTAACCCTAACCCTAACCCTAACCCTAGCCTTTCTTACCTAACCCTAACCCTAACCCTAACCCTAACCCTAACCCTACCCCTAACCCTAACCCTAACCCTAACCCTAACCCTAACCCTAACCCCTAACCCTAACCCTAACCCTAACCCTAACCCTAACACCTAACCCTAATCCTAACCTTAATCCTAACCCTACACCTAACCCTAATCCTAACCTTAATCCTAACCCTAATCCTAACCTTAATCCTAACCCTAATCCTAATCCTAACCCTAACCTTAATCCTAACCCTAACCTTAAAACCTAACCCTAATCTTAAAGCCTAACCCTAACCCTAACCACACCCCTTTTCTAAGAAATAATTGTATTTTCTATAAACATGGTACTAAATTAATAATATAAGGGGATACTAAATTGATGTGGGTATGCAAGGGTTAAATTCATGTTTTCTTAAGTTTTTTTTGGGTTTAAAAGAATGTTTAATAAAAAATATACTCTATATAAATATATTGGAATTAAAAGGATATTTAGGATAAAAATCAAATTTTAGATATTTTATATTACATTGGGTTGTTGGGATTTCATTTCATTTGGGATTTATAGGGTTAATTTGGATGGGGTACAAATAAAAAACAGACTCACGGAATTCCGAAGGTTACAGAGGTGGGTTGCACAGACAGAGGGTATAAAAGGAGGTGAGCAGGAGAGAGCTCACTTTCTATTGAAGCAGCGACGTGGGAACATCTCTCACAGAGTTTTGCAGTGTGCCATTGCCTGAAGAAGACCCGGCAAGGGTCGAAACGTTGCACTTTTGGCACACCTTTTTTATTTAATTTTTTATTTCTAAAAATAATTTTATTTTGATTAAAAAACACTTTTATTATACATTTTATTTTAATACAATTTTATTTACACATTTTTATTATTGGTATATCCTCTCTTGGAGAGCGCCCTTAGTTGTTTGTTTTCATTTGATTTTTAATTAAAAAACATTTAAAAACAAAACAAAAAAATACATATATAAATAAATAAGAATACTAATAATACAGCAACAGCTGATTATCGGTATGGATGAGGGGGGTTGGACGCTTGTGCGCCGGGGGCGCCAGCGTCAACCCAGGGGTGATGAGGGTTTCGGGGCAGGCCAACGGTGGGTTAACCGGGCACCTCCCTTCTCCGGCTGGAGGGGGGATCGCTTCCCCAACCCTAACCCTAACCCTAATCGATATGGTCGGCGCCGTAAACGGGCCGGCCGTCACCAACGGGACCAGGGGGATGGACGTCCATGGGGGATGGACAGTGCGCGTGCCTCCTCCTTCGGGAGGAGGACCAATTTGATCTTACCCCCTAACCCTAACCCTAACCCTAACCCTAACCCTAACCCCCCTAACCCTAACCCTAACCCTAACCCTAACCCCTAACCCTAACCCTAACCCTAACCCTAACCTAACCCTAACCCTAACCCTAACCCCTAACCCTAACCCCTAACCCTAACCACACCCCTTTACACAAACCTAACCCTAATCCTAAACCCAACCCTGGTTTTACTTTAAACCCAATCTTGGACTAAACCTAAGCCCAGCCCTGGCCCTAATTCTAAACTCAACCACATCCCTAACCCTAAGCCCAATCCTGGCCCAAACCTAACCCTAACTATGAGCTCAACTATAGCTCCTAACTCAACCCTAGAAAGGAAAAAATCAAGACACAACAACAACATAATATTATAATTTTATTGAATAAATTAATAAATAAATATACATAATACTTAACACTCTAGAAGATTTAATTTATCAAGGGGAATAATCTTAACATAGGGGTTAATATAACAATTCCAAAGCCATTTGGCATTTAGGGGGTTAATTACACACCATTCAGATAGAGGTTAGAAAAAGTTCCGTACGAGAACTGGAGAGGATATATAAGGGAGACAGAGAAGGCAGCTCATTCAGCCACTGCCCTTCGAAGGAGAAGCATCTCCTCATTCAAACACAACAGCTGAATTTTTTTTCGTGTGCCCAGGCCTGAGGAAGATCCTGAGCGGATCGAAACGTTGCCGACTGGCACACGCTTTATAAAAATTAATATTTGGATTTCATAAAACTCGAGTTCGAGATATTTTATTTAATTTTATTTTGAGAAAACTTAAAAAAGTACAAAAAAAGTATAAAAACAAAAAATTCAAAAAACAAAAAAATCACAAAAAAATATATTAACCTAGAATAACAAAGGCTTCACAAAAGCATTATATAAACAACTACATCAATTTAATTGAAACACAAACCCGGATACTTACCTGAAAAAACCATACTTACCTGCTACCTGAAACAAACAACAGCAACCACAATTTGGCTAAATACAAACCTGGACACTTACCTGAAAATAAAACAATACTTACCTGCAACCTAAAAACAAACAACAACAAACCATGGATGGACAATGGACCACGGTGTCCTACAGGAAGAGGCGTCCGCCTACTTACATGCAATATGGGAACAGGGGGGATGGTGCTAATTGGGGGACGGCCCGTGCATTCTCCCGGACCTACATTGGTGGGTCTGGGGTTTTGATTCAAAAACCTAACCCTAACCCTAACCCTAACCCTAACCCCTAACCCTAACCCTAACCCTAACCCTAACCCCTAACCCTAACCCTAACCCTAACCCTAACCCTAAACCCTAACCCTAACCCTAACCCTAACCCACACCTTTTTTATTTAATTTTTTATTTCTAAAAATAATTTTATTTTGATTAAAAAACACTTTTATTATACATTTTATTTTAATACAATTTTATTTACACATTTTTATTATTGGTATATCCTCTCTTGGAGAGCGCCCTTAGTTGTTTGTTTTCATTTGATTTTTAATTAAAAAACATTTAAAAACAAAACAAAAAAATACATATATAAATAAATAAGAATACTAATAATACAGCAACAGCTGATTATCGGTATGGATGAGGGGGGTTGGACGCTTGTGCGCCGGGGGCGCCAGCGTCAACCCAGGGGTGATGAGGGTTTCGGGGCAGGCCAACGGTGGGTTAACCGGGCACCTCCCTTCTCCGGCTGGAGGGGGGATCGCTTCCCCAACCCTAACCCTAACCCTAACCCTAACCCTAATCGATATGGTCGGCGCCGTAAACGGGCCGGCCGTCACCAACGGGACCAGGGGGATGGACGTCCATGGGGGATGGACAGTGCGCGTGCCTCCTCCTTCGGGAGGAGGACCAATTTGATCTTACCCCCTAACCCTAACCCTAACCCTAACCCTAACCCTAACCCAAGTGGAGGACCTAAACCTAAATTAACCCTAATTGGGACGTAACCCTGACCCTAACCCTAACCCTAGCCCTAACTTCCAACCCTAAACCCAACCTGGGAGACCAAGAAAACTGAAGCCTAACTAAGGACAGAAAAAGTAATACTGGGGGATCTAAAAAGCTGAAGGAAAATGCCAGCTAAAGCTGAAGAAAAATACCAGCAACAAGAATAAATAAATACCAGCTGAAGACACAAACAAAAATAAATACCAGCTGAAGACGTAAACACGAAAGAAGTGACGTAAACAAAGCCTGATACAGAAGATAACGGAAGGAAGTTGGGAAGAGGGGGAGGGGAGGGACTTACGGGAACTAAGAAAAATATTCGACAGAAAAAAGTTACGGACGGAACGGGAGAGTATAAAAGGAGGAGCGCCACACTGCCTCATTTGGGTGGAAGACATTGAAGGGGAAACATCCCATACCGTGTGTGCCCAGCCTGATGAAGACCGAATAGAGTCGAAACGTAGCTACAGGGCACACACAGAAGATCATGGTTAACCTAAACAAGGGGGGAAGAAAACAACAACAACAACAAAAAAAAGAAAAAACCAAAAAAATGGAAAAATAAAAAAACAAAAAAACTATGATACTTGATATAACAAAGGCGACTTGACCAATATAACTAAGCCGATTATGGCACATAATAGGGGGACGGGGGGACGAGTATGTGGGGGAGGGGGCTTGTCCGAGGGGTGGCGAGTGCACTCACTTCCCCCTTAGGGGGGTTGGGCCTCTTGTCCCCTCACCTAACCCTAACCCTAACCCTAACCCTAACCCCTAACCCTAACCCTAACCCTAACCCTAACCCCCCCTGCCCCCCCCTCCAGCCAGTAACCCTAAAAACCCAATTGACGGGATCTAACCTACCCCCCACTCTAACCCTAACCCTAACCAATCCCAAATAGTGGACCTGAACCTAACCCCAGTGGTGGAGTGACCTAACCCTAATTGGGACCTAACCCTAACCGGACCCCGTAAAGCCAAATTTGGCGATATCCCTGGCCCTAATTACTAACCCTTTAACCCTAACCCTATATTCCAACCCTAACCCTAACCTTGCAAGCCCAAATAAAGGGACCCACCTAAGCCTAACAGAGGGGAAAACAAAGCTGAAGAAGAATGCCAGCTAAAGAAATAAATATAAATAAAGCTGAAGAGGAATACCAGCTAAAGAAATAAATAAATACCAGCTGAAGAAAAAATACCAGCTGAGGACCACAAAGGAGAAAACAAACAAACAAGGTATTAGGGGGAAAGGAAAGAAGATTGGACAGGGAGGATGAACACTATGGGTAATAAATTAAAAACTAAACTAGTATAAATAAAGGACAAACGAGTCATGAACAAGGGCAATGTTTGAAAAAACAATTTATTTCGAGAAATACAGGGCTAAAACACATTTCGTGACATGCATTGGCATCTAAGGGGTTAAGAAAAACACGGTACGGAAAAACCCAAATGGAGACAGCAGGGAGAGTATAAAAGGGGAGGAGGGATGAGAATATTCAGTTGTGAATTTGACACCGAAGGGGAAACAACTCACGGGAGACAGTGTGTGCCTAGCCTGATGAAGACACAACCATGTCGAAACGTAGCTACCGGGCACACACTAATAAACAAAAACAAAGGCAAGCCTAAATAAGGGATGGGAAGAAAAACAACAACAAAAAAATGAAAAAAACAAAAAAAACTGAAAAATAAAAAAATATAAAAAAAAGTAATAATACTTGATATAACAAAGGCGACTTGACCAGAATAACAAAGCCAATTATGGCGCATGATAGGGGGATGGAGGGATGAGTGGGAGGGGGAGAGGGCTTGTCCGAGGGGTGGCGAGTGCACTTACCTTCCCCCTTAGGGGGGTTGGGCCTCTTGTCCCCTCACCTAACCCGCCAGGGCCTCCTTCGGACTGATGAGCCCCCTCCCCCTCTGCTTCCCCTCCGCCCAGTAACCCTAAAACCTAATTAAGGAGGATAACCTGCCCTCTGCTCTACCCTAACCCTAACCAAACCCAAGTGGAGGACCTAAACCTAAATTAACCCTAATTGGGACGTAACCCTAACCCTAATTGGGACATAACCCTGACCCTGACCCTAACCCTAGCCCTAACTTCCAACCCTAAACCCAACCTGGGAGACCAAGAAAACTGAAGCCTAACTAAGGACAGAAAAAGTAATACTGGGGGATCTAAAAAGCTGAAGGAAAATGCCAGCTAAAGCTGAAGAAAAATACCAGCAACAAGAATAAATAAATACCAGCTGAAGACACAAACAAAAATAAATACCAGCTGAAGACGTAAACACGAAAGAAGTGACGTAAACAAAGCCTGATACAGAAGATAACGGAAGGAAGTTGGGAAGAGGGGGAGGGGAGGGACTTACGGGAACTAAGAAAAATATTCGACAGAAAAAAGTTACGGACGGAACGGGAGAGTATAAAAGGAGGAGCGCCACACTGCCTCATTTGGGTGGAAGACATTGAAGGGGAAACATCCCATACCGTGTGTGCCCAGCCTGATGAAGACCGAATAGAGTCGAAACGTAGCTACAGGGCACACACAGAAGATCATGGTTAACCTAAACAAGGGGGGAAGAAAACAACAACAACAACAAAAAAAAGAAAAAACCAAAAAAATGGAAAAATAAAAAAACAAAAAAACTATGATACTTGATATAACAAAGGCGACTTGACCAATATAACTAAGCCGATTATGGCACATAATAGGGGGACGGGGGGACGAGTATGTGGGGGAGGGGGCTTGTCCGAGGGGTGGCGAGTGCACTCACTTCCCCCTTAGGGGGGTTGGGCCTCTTGTCCCCTCACCTAACCCTAACCCTAACCCCTAACCCTAACCCTAACCCTAACCCCCCCTGCCCCCCCCTCCAGCCAGTAACCCTAAAAACCCAATTGACGGGATCTAACCTACCCCCCACTCTAACCCTAACCCTAACCAATCCCAAATAGTGGACCTGAACCTAACCCCAGTGGTGGAGTGACCTAACCCTAATTGGGACCTAACCCTAACCGGACCCCGTAAAGCCAAATTTGGCGATATCCCTGGCCCTAATTACTAACCCTTTAACCCTAACCCTATATTCCAACCCTAACCCTAACCTTGCAAGCCCAAATAAAGGGACCCACCTAAGCCTAACAGAGGGGAAAACAAAGCTGAAGAAGAATGCCAGCTAAAGAAATAAATATAAATAAAGCTGAAGAGGAATACCAGCTAAAGAAATAAATAAATACCAGCTGAAGAAAAAATACCAGCTGAGGACCACAAAGGAGAAAACAAACAAACAAGGTATTAGGGGGAAAGGAAAGAAGATTGGACAGGGAGGATGAACACTATGGGTAATAAATTAAAAACTAAACTAGTATAAATAAAGGACAAACGAGTCATGAACAAGGGCAATGTTTGAAAAAACAATTTATTTCGAGAAATACAGGGCTAAAACACATTTCGTGACATGCATTGGCATCTAAGGGGTTAAGAAAAACACGGTACGGAAAAACCCAAATGGAGACAGCAGGGAGAGTATAAAAGGGGAGGAGGGATGAGAATATTCAGTTGTGAATTTGACACCGAAGGGGAAACAACTCACGGGAGACAGTGTGTGCCTAGCCTGATGAAGACACAACCATGTCGAAACGTAGCTACCGGGCACACACTGATAAACAAAAACAAAGGCAAGCCTAAATAAGGGATGGGAAGAAAAACAACAACAAAAAAATGAAAAAAACAAAAAAAACTGAAAAATAAAAAAATATAAAAAAAAGTAATAATACTTGATATAACAAAGGCGACTTGACCAGAATAACAAAGCCAATTATGGCGCATGATAGGGGGATGGAGGGATGAGTGGGAGGGGGAGAGGGCTTGTCCGAGGGGTGGCGAGTGCACGTACCTTCCCCCTTAGGGGGGTTGGGCCTCTTGTTCCCCCACCTAACCCGCCAGGGCCTCCTTCGGACTAAGGAGCCCTCTCCCCCCCTGCCCCCCCCTCCAGCCAGTAACCCTAAAAACCCAATTGACGGGATCTAACCTACCCCCCACTCTAACCCTAACCCTAACCAATCCCAAATAGTGGACCTGAACCTAACCCCAGTGGTGGAGTGACCTAACCCTAATTGGGACCTAACCCTAACCGGACCCCGTAAAGCCAAATTTGGCGATATCCCTGGCCCTAATTACTAACCCTTTAACCCTAACCCTAGATTCCAACCCTAACCCTAACCTTGCAAGCCCAAATAAAGGGACCCACCTAAGCCTAACAGAGGGGAAAACAAAGCTGAAGAAGAATGCCAGCTAAAGAAATAAATATAAATAAAGCTGAAGAGGAATACCAGCTAAAGAAATAAATAAATACCAGCTGAAGAAAAAATACCAGCTGAGGACCACAAAGGAGAAAACAAACAAACAAGGTATTAGGGGGAAAGGAAAGAAGATTGGACAGGGAGGATGAACACTATGGGTAATAAATTAAAAACTAAACTAGTATAAATAAAGGACAAACGAGTCATGAACAAGGGCAATGTTTGAAAAAACAATTTATTTCGAGAAATACAGGGCTAAAACACATTTCGTGACATGCATTGGCATCTAAGGGGTTAAGAAAAACACGGTACGGAAAAACCCAAATGGAGACAGCAGGGAGAGTATAAAAGGGGAGGAGGGATGAGAATATTCAGTTGTGAATTTGACACCGAAGGGGAAACAACTCACGGGAGACAGTGTGTGCCTAGCCTGATGAAGACACAACCATGTCGAAACGTAGCTACCGGGCAAACACTAATAAACAAAAACAAAGGCAAGCCTAAATAAGGGAGGGAAGAAAAACAACAACAAAAAAATGAAAAAAACAAAAAAAACTGAAAAATAAAAAAATATAAAAAAAAGTAATAATACTTGATATAACAAAGGCGACTTGACCAGAATAACAAAGCCAATTATGGCGCATGATAGGGGGATGGAGGGATGAGTGGGAGGGGGAGAGGGCTTGTCCGAGGGGTGGCGAGTGCACGTACCTTCCCCCTTAGGGGGGTTGGGCCTCTTGTTCCCCCACCTAACCCTAACCCTAACCCTAACCCTAACCCCCAATCCTATCCTAACCCTAATAGAGACCTTCTGTCCCCGAATATTGTCCCCTGAGGACCGACATCCCAATCCGGGATACACATGCCGCATGGCCTATGACCTCCCATATGGCAACTTCAACATGCTTGGCACTTTCCACATGGCCTATGACCCCACATATGGCAAATTAAACATGTGAGGTACGCTTGAATCCGGGATAGAAGTGTGGAAAGAAGGAAGGAAAAGTGAGGGGAATTGGATGACGGGGAGGGATGAAAACATATGGGAATTGGGAATTTGGAATAGGGATCGGGAAAACTAGGAAAGAAGACTGAAGGAATGGAAAGATGCCTTGTAAGACTCCCAAATCGGGAGCATAGAGAGATGGAATTATGATGGGAATATCAGAGAAAGGAAAAAGGTGGGATACCTGTTGAAAGTCAAAAACAATTAAATAAATACATTTTTATTAAATTAAAACACAAATAATACTTACCTTGGTATTAATAATTACAATTGGAATCTGAAAAGGGAAAAGAAAGGGTTAAAACACAATTTGACATGGGAATATGGGCCAAAAACAACTAAATTCAAGGGACACGGAAAAAATTCAATTCGGCACGAAATTACGGAGGGAGGGTATAAATAGAGGGATACTATGCAAGCAGCTCAGTTTGGCAGAGGCAGCGAAGGAGCAACATCTCCTCCTCCTCAAACAGGTCCAGGTGGCTAGCCTGAGGAAGTCCCAAACGAGGACGAAACGTCGCGAGCGCCACCTAGGGACCAAAATGAATATAGGTTAACCGATAATTGAACATTCCAAAAGCCAAACCAAAAAAATGAAAAAAACAAAATAAAAAAAGAAAAAAACAAAAAGAACAAAAAAATATATATTTATACTTGATATAACAAAGGCGACTTGACTTAAACGCTATTTAGCAAGATGGGGAGGGGGACTGGCCATCCGCAGTGATCGGACCGTGCATCACCCGGGATTCATTCCCGGGTTCCTATATCCCCCAACCTAACCCTAACCCTAACCGTACCTTCCCCCTTAGGGGGGTTGGGCCTCTTGTTCCCCCACCTAACCCTAACCCTAACCCTAACCCTAACCCTACACCTAATCCAACCCTAACCTTAAAACCTAACCCTAACCTTAAAGCCTAACCCTAACCCTAACCACACCCCTTTTCTAAGAAATAATTGTATTTTCTATAAACATGGTACTAAATTAATAATATAAGGGGATACTAAATTGATGTGGGTATGCAAGGGTTAAATTCATGTTTTCTTAAGTTTTTTTTGGGTTTAAAAGAATGTTTAATAAAAAATATACTCTATATAAATATATTGGAATTAAAAGGATATTTAGGATAAAAATCAAATTTTAGATATTTTATATTACATTGGGTTGTTGGGATTTCATTTCATTTGGGATTTATACGGTTAATTTGGATGGGGTACAAATAAAAAACAGACTCACGGAATTCCGAAGGTTACAGAGGTGGGTTGCACAGACAGAGGGTATAAAAGGAGGTGAGCAGGAGAGAGCTCACTTTCTATTGAAGCAGCGACGTGGGAACATCTCTCACAGAGTTTTGCAGTGTGCCATTGCCTGAAGAAGACCCGGCAAGGGTCGAAACGTTGCACTTTTGGCACACCTTTTTTATTTAATTTTTTATTTCTAAAAATAATTTTATTTTGATTAAAAAACACTTTTATTATACATTTTATTTTAATACAATTTTATTTACACATTTTTATTATTGGTATATCCTCTCTTGGAGAGCGCCCTTAGTTGTTTGTTTTCATTTGATTTTTAATTAAAAAACATTTAAAAACAAAACAAAAAAATACATATATAAATAAATAAGAATACTAATAATACAGCAACAGCTGATTATCGGTATGGATGAGGGGGGTTGGACGCTTGTGCGCCGGGGGCGCCAGCGTCAACCCAGGGGTGATGAGGGTTTCGGGGCAGGCCAACGGTGGGTTAACCGGGCACCTCCCTTCTCCGGCTGGAGGGGGGATCGCTTCCCCAACCCTAACCCTAACCCTAACCCTAACCCTAATCGATATGGTCGGCGCCGTAAACGGGCCGGCCGTCACCAACGGGACCAGGGGGATGGACGTCCATGGGGGATGGACAGTGCGCGTGCCTCCTCCTTCGGGAGGAGGACCAATTTGATCTTACCCCCTAACCCTAACCCTAACCCAAGTGGAGGACCTAAACCTAAATTAACCCTAATTGGGACGTAACCCTAACCCTATTTGGGACATAACCCTAACCCTAACCCTAACCCTAGCCCTAACTTCCAACCCTAAACCCAACCTGGGAGACCAAGAAAACTGAAGCCTAACTAAAGGACAGAAAAAGTAATACTGGGGGATCTAAAAAGCTGAAGGAAAATGCCAGCTAAGCTGAAGAAAAATACCAGCAACAAGAATAAATAAATACCAGCTGAAGACACAAACAAAAATAAATACCAGCTGAAGACGTAAACACGAAAGAAGTGACGTAAACTAAGCCTGATACAGAAGATAACGGAAGGAAGTTGGGAAGAGGGGGAGGGGAGGGACTTACGGGAACTAAGAAAAATATTCGGCAGAAAAAAGTTACGGACGGAACGGGAGAGTATAAAAGGAGGAGCGCCACACTGCCTCATTTGGGTGGAAGACATTGAAGGGGAAACATCCCATACCGTGTGTGCCCAGCCTGATGAAGACCAAGTAGAGTCGAAACGTAGCTACAGGGCACACACAGAAGATCATGGTTAACCTAAACAAGGGGGGAAGAAAACAACAACAAAAATAAGAAAAAAACCAAAAAAATGGAAAAATAAAAAAAACAAAAAAACTATGATACTTGATATAACAAAGGCGACTTGACCAATATAATTAAGCCGATTATGGCACATAATAGGGGGACGGGGGGACGAGTATGTGGGGGAGGGGGCTTGTCCGAGGGGTGGCGAGTGCACGTACCTTCCCCCTTAAGGGGGTCGGGCCTCTTGTCCCCTCACCTAACCCTAACCCTAACCCTAACCCCAAGGGTCTAACCCTAACCCTAACCCTAAACCCTAAACCCTCCTCTAATAGGAGACAGGTAGTCCTTCTTCCCTAACCCTAACCGTTAGGGCCCCGTTAGGGTTATGGCCCTACCAGGTTTAGGGTTAGACCCTTGGGGTTAGGGTTACGTGTTAGGGTTAGACCCTTGGGGTTAGGGTTAGGGTTACGGGTTAGGGTTAGACCCTTGGGGTTAGGGTTAGGGCCATTTTTTCGACCCCCCCGCCAGGGGGGGTCGCCCACCAAGACCTCTTTGACACTCAGGACAGTAGGCCAGTGCTACATACCCTCCCCCGGGTACCCTAACTCTAAACCTGTCAAACCAACTGTAACATATAGACTAATCTCACTTATGTGCCTCAAGGCTTATTTTTTAAATGTATATTTTTGTCAATTGTTTTACAATTTAAATAAATAAATAACCTTACCACCACTCCAGTTCCAGAACTTGTCAGGAAACCTCACAGAAAGTCTCAATAAGAACATCTTGACAGTAATCGCTGCAAAAGTGCAGAAAAGCAGAATTTTATTCATATTTTTTAATTGATCAAAATATATATTTAAAAAATAATCCTTCAGGCCCATGAGGGATATTATTCTGTATGTTACAGTTGGTTTGACATCATTCACTCAAATGGTTGAAGCACATAACAGGTTTGTATTTTGAATGTTGAATATTAAACTAAGTTAATGTCGCTATGAAAGGAAGCTCTGCCTGAAACGTGATCAGAGTGCTGCTGTCCGTTTATATTGTCTCATGAATTTACACATTAACAGAGTCGGCAATGTCCTGCCATCATTCCTTCCTGTTGCTGCGGCAACAGTGTTGCTTTTGCCCTGATGATCCGTTTGAATTCTTCATATTTATGACGAATAATAGTCTGCTCCTCCTGCTCCTCCTGTTCCTCCTGCTCCTCCTGCTCCTCCTGCTCCTCCATGGTAAAGCAGGCTGCTCCTCCTTCTCCTCCTGCTCCTCCTGCTCCTCCATGGTAAAGCAGGCTGCTCCTCCTTCTCCTCCTGCTCCTCCTGCTCCTCCATGGTAAAGCAGGCTGCTCCTCCTTCTCCTCCTGCTCCTCCTGCTCCTCCATGGTAAAGCAGGCTGCTCCTCCTGCTCCTCCATGGTAAAGCAGGCTGCTCCTCCTTCTCCTCCTGCTCCTCCTGCTCCTCCATGGTAAAGCAGGCTGCTCCTCCTTCTCACCCTGCTCCTCCATGGTAAAGCAGGCTGCTCCTCCTTCTCCTCCTGCTCCTCCTGCTCCTCCTGCTCCTCCATGGTAAAGCAGGCTGCTCCTCCTGCTCCTCCTGTTCCTCCTGCTCCTCCATGGTAAAGCAGGCTGCTCCTCCTTCTCCTCCTGCTCCTCCATGGTAAAGCAGGCTGCTCCTCCTTCTCCTCCTGCTCCTCCTGCTCCTCCTTCTCCTCCTGCTCCTCCTGCTCCTCCATGGTAAAGCAGGCTGCTCCTCCTGCTCCTCCTGCTCCTCCTTCTCCTCCTGCTCCTCCTGCTCCTCCATGGTAAAGCAGGCTGCTCCTCCTTCTCCTCCTGCTCCTCCTGCTCCTCCTGTTCCTCCTGCTCCTCCATGGTAAAGCCGGCTGCTCTGCAGGGTTTCTCCATGTTTGCGATTGGTCAGACGCTGCAAACACCTTTAACCCTTTATGTGAGCGCACATTGATCCAGAGGGAAACACTGGGTTAATCACCGAGTTGATAACCAGCTTCGTAGAACCGTTTATCAGGATTGTGAATCAGGATTCACTCAGGTGAGTGGGGGGGAGTTGTCCTTTCAGATGACTGGGTCATGGATGGGGAATCAGAGAGTGGAAGTTCTTCGGACTCTAGTGAAATAGGAGATCCTACTGAATACTCAGTTTACTGGGACTTGGAGGATTTCTTTGGCTCCACACCGGTTGGAGACATGGAGGAATCAACAGTTATGACTCCTCAAGTTGCCCCTGAGGTTCCCAAGCAGGGAACCGACGGGACTGGACCGAGCCTGGTCCAGGCCAAAGTCCTTCAGGAGGCAGAGGGTGGAGATGTGGATTCTTTGGGGTCACGAGACATGTGAACTCTGAACGGAAGATGATAGATTGGGGCTTGAATGTCAGGAGGAGATGGCTCTTAGTTGGAGATTCCAATTTGTCGAGGTTCCCAACTTATGACATTCCTGACCTACAAGTGGATAGCTATATACACCTCACTCGTGAAAAAGAGTGAGTAGCAAAGGATTGCTATAGTTTTACAGCAGCTGTGGAGAGTTTCCTCACCTATGCTGTAACTGTCTGAGTGTAGAGGAGAAGCAGCTGAACAAGGTGGTGCACACATCAATAATCACTGGCTGTGAGTTTCCATCGCTCTCAGACGTCTACGTGCCAGGTTGCAGAAAAGAGGCCTAAAGATTTTAACCTTTGTGTCGTCCTCTCGGGTCCAATTGACCCCGCTTGTTTTGACTGTTCCTTCTTTCCTCCTTTCCTTCCTCCCTTCCTTCCTCCCTCCTTTCCTTCCTTCCTTCTGTCCTTCCTCCCTCCCTCCTTCCTTCCCTCCTATTTCCTTCCCTCTTTCCTTACTCCATTCCTTCTTTCCTCCCTCCCTCCTACCTTCCTTCCTTTCCTTCCTCCCTTCCTTCTTTCCTCCCTTCCTTCCTCCCTCCTTTCCTTCCTTCCTTCCTCCCTTCCCTCATTTCCTTCCCTTTTTCTCCCTTCCTTACTTCCTCCTTTCCTCCCTTCCATCCTTCCTTCCTTCCTTCCTCCCTCCTTTCCTTCCTTCCTTCCTTCCCTCCTTCCTCCTCCCTCCCTTCCTTCCTTTTTCCTCCCTTCCTTCCTTTTTCTTCTTCCTCCCTTCCTTCTTTCCTTTCCTCCCTTCCTCCCTTCCCTCCTTTCCTTCCCTTCCTTCTTTCTCCCTTCCTTACTTCCTTCTTTCCTTCCTTCCTTCCTCCCTCCTTTCCTTTCCTTCCTCCCTTCCTCCCTCCTTTCCTTTCCTCCTTTCCTTCCTTCCTTTTTCCTCACTTCCTTCCTTCCTTCCTTCCTCCCTCCTTTCCTTCCTTTTTCCTCCCTTCCTTCCTTTTTCTTCTTCCTCCCTTCCTTCTTTCCTTTCCTCCCTTCCTCCCTTCCCTCCTTTCCTTCCCTTCCTTCTTTCTCCCTTCCTTACTTCCTTCTTTCCTTCCTTCCTTCCTCCCTCCTTTCCTTTCCTTCCTCCCTTCCTCCCTCCTTTCCTTTCCTCCTTTCCTTCCTTCCTTTTTCCTCACTTCCTTCCTTCCTTCCTTCCTCCCTCCTTTCCTTCCTTCTTCCTCCCTTGACACGAGGACAACAACAAGATGTAAGAGCAGCACGTAGCTGGACGACTATTTAAAATAGTATATTGAATGATTTTATCTATTATTGTTTATTGCATTAAGCTGCTGCTGCTTTCACTCAGCAGGGGCCTTACTTCTGTTCTTCTATGTTCTATTTATTTTACTCTTACTTGGATCTTTTCTCTGTCCCATGTTTCTAGGGAATAAAAATGTTCCAGGTTCTTTGTTCATCCCAAAGTCCAACGTTAAGAACATCGGCACGTGAGGTTCAGCCAGGTTACGATTAACCCGACCCGACCCGACCCGACTTCATCTCACATGAAACTTTGGATGACTTAAACTCTGTTTACAACATCAGGTTTCAGAAGGTATGTGTGATAATCAGGTGCTTTTCCAGCGTGTTTTATCACACATGGGGAAGTCGAGTTGATTTGTTTGTCATTCAGAATCCTTAATAAACACATTTGTACTTTAATAAATCCTCAAACAAAGCAACTAGAAACATGAGGAAGGGTTATCTAGCTTTAATATGAACGTATTTATATTACTCTTACTGTGCATTTCCAGATTTGATGAGAAGATTCAGCTCCTCCTTGTGTCGCCTGAGGTTTCTGTACTCACGGAGGCACAGTCCATAAGACCCTGTAAATAATCATGAATAACACGCATACATGGTGGCGTTCATCCTCTGGAAAGTCCCAACATCTCCTTATTATCTCAACACTGAAGATGAGGCTTCAGTGAACCAGCTGAACTTAATCAGGACAATTAGGAGTCACCAAACAGCCAATTAGTGACAAGGAAAGAAGAAGACAGGAAGTGAGGTAAGTGAGGAGAAGGAAGTGGAATAAATAAAAGAAAAACAATGAATCTTTACTACACTCATCCCAGTCAATTCAAAATGGCTCCTAAACTGCTTCTGGTGACACTTTTGTTTTTTTATTGGACTTAACTATGAAATAAATGATCATCATTTCCAGACAGTCGACTCTGGCGATGGAGGGAAAAAGTGACCTGTCCTTCTCTGTTGGACTTATAATATCATAAATATAATATATGTAACTCTCCTAACCCTCACCTGTGATGTTTCATCTCTTATCTTCAGATGTCTCTGGGTTAATGCTCGTCTACATTCTCAGTTCATCTCTCAACAGAAACACTTACTGACTGACCACCAGATGGAGCTGAATGACCACACTCACACATTTCACTATTCTCCTGTTAATTCTTCCTTAAAGGATTCAACACAGAATATTTACCTTTATTATCTTTATTTATTTATGTATCTGTATTTTAAATGTGAATAAAACGCATGTCCAGAAACCCAGCTGATAGAATATCTAACCCAGCTGATAGAATATCTAACCTAGCTATAGAATATCTAACCTAGCTGATAGAATATCTAACCTAGCTATAGAATATCTAACCTAGCTATAGAATATCTAACCTAGCTATAGAATATCTAACCCAGCTATAGAATATCTAACCTAGCTATAGAATATCTAACCTAGCTATAGAATATCTAACCTAGCTGATAGAATATCTAACCTAGCTATAGAATATCTAACCTAGCTATAGAATATCTAACCTAGCTATAGAATATCTAACCTAGCTGATAGAATATCTAACCTAGCTATAGAATATCTAACCTAGCTATAGAATATCTAACCCAGCTATAGAATATCTAACCTAGCTATAGAATATCTAACCTAGCTATAGAATATCTAACCTAGCTGATAGAATATCTAACCTAGCTATAGAATATCTAACCTAGCTATAGAATATCTAACCTAGCTATAGAATATCTAACCTAGCTATAGAATATCTAACCTAGCTATAGAATATCTAACCTAGCTATAGAATATCTAACCTAGCTATAGAATATCTAACCTAGCTATAGAATATCTAACCTAGCTGATAGAATATCTAACCCAGCTATAGAATATCTAACCCAGCTGATAGAATATCTAACCTAGCTATAGAATATCTAACCTAGCTATAGAATATCTAACCTAGCTATAGAATATCTAACCTAGCTATAGAATATCTAACCTAGCTATAGAATATCTAACCTAGCTGATAGAATATCTAACCTAGCTATAGAATATCTAACCTAGCTATAGAATATCTAACCTAGCTATAGAATATCTAACCTAGCTATAGAATATCTAACCTAGCTATAGAATATCTAACCTAGCTATAGAATATCTAACCTAGCTATAGAATATCTAACCTAGCTGATAGAATATCTAACCTAGCTATAGAATATCTAACCTAGCTATAGAATATCTAACCCAGCTATAGAATATCTAACCTAGCTATAGAATATCTAACCTAGCTATAGAATATCTAACCTAGCTGATAGAATATCTAACCTAGCTGATAGAATATCTAACCTAGCTATAGAATATCTAACCTAGCTGATAGAATATCTAACCTAGCTGATAGAATATCTAACCTAGCTATAGAATATCTAACCTAGCTATAGAATATCTAACCTAGCTGATAGAATATCTAACCTAGCTGATAGAATATCTAACCTAGCTATAGAATATCTAACCTAGCTATAGAATATCTAACCTAGCTATAGAATATCTAACCTAGCTATAGAATATCTAACCTAGCTATAGAATATCTAACCTAGCTATAGAATATCTAACCTAGCTATAGAATATCTAACCTAGCTATAGAATATCTAACCTAGCTATAGAATATCTAACCTAGCTGATAGAATATCTAACCTAGCTATAGAATATCTAACCTAGCTATAGAATATCTAACCTAGCTATAGAATATCTAACCTAGCTATAGAATATCTAACCTAGCTATAGAATATCTAACCTAGCTATAGAATATCTAACCTAGCTGATAGAATATCTAACCTAGCTATAGAATATCTAACCTAGCTATAGAATATCTAACCTAGCTATAGAATATCTAACCTAGCTATAGAATATCTAACCTAGCTATAGAATATCTAACCTAGCTGATAGAATATCTAACCTAGCTATAGAATATCTAACCTAGCTGATAGAATATCTAACCTAGCTATAGAATATCTAACCTAGCTATAGAATATCTAACCTAGCTGATAGAATATCTAACCTAGCTATAGAATATCTAACCTAGCTGATAGAATATCTAACCTAGCTGATAGAATATCTAACCTAGCTATAGAATATCTAACCTAGCTATAGAATATCTAACCTAGCTATAGAATATCTAACCCAGCTATAGAATATCTAACCTAGCTATAGAATATCTAACCTAGCTGATAGAATATCTAACCTAGCTGATAGAATATCTAACCTAGCTATAGAATATCTAACCTAGCTATAGAATATCTAACCTAGCTATAGAATATCTAACCTAGCTATAGAATATCTAACCTAGCTATAGAATATCTAACCTAGCTATAGAATATCTAACCTAGCTGATAGAATATCTAACCTAGCTATAGAATATCTAACCTAGCTATAGAATATCTAACCTAGCTATAGAATATCTAACCTAGCTATAGAATATCTAACCTAGCTATAGAATATCTAACCTAGCTGATAGAATATCTAACCTAGCTATAGAATATCTAACCTAGCTATAGAATATCTAACCCAGCTATAGAATATCTAACCTAGCTATAGAATATCTAACCTAGCTATAGAATATCTAACCTAGCTATAGAATATCTAACCTAGCTATAGAATATCTAACCTAGCTATAGAATATCTAACCTAGCTATAGAATATCTAACCTAGCTATAGAATATCTAACCTAGCTATAGAATATCTAACCTAGCTGATAGAATATCTAACCTAGCTATAGAATATCTAACCTAGCTGATAGAATATCTAACCTAGCTATAGAATATCTAACCTAGCTATAGAATATCTAACCCAGCTATAGAATATCTAACCTAGCTATAGAATATCTAACCTAGCTATAGAATATCTAACCTAGCTGATAGAATATCTAACCTAGCTATAGAATATCTAACCTAGCTATAGAATATCTAACCTAGCTATAGAATATCTAACCTAGCTATAGAATATCTAACCTAGCTGATAGAATATCTAACCTAGCTATAGAATATCTAACCTAGCTATAGAATATCTAACCTAGCTATAGAATATCTAACCCAGCTATAGAATATCTAACCTAGCTGATAGAATATCTAACCTAGCTATAGAATATCTAACCTAGCTATAGAATATCTAACCTAGCTATAGAATATCTAACCTAGCTATAGAATATCTAACCTAGCTGATAGAATATCTAACCTAGCTATAGAATATCTAACCTAGCTATAGAATATCTAACCTAGCTGATAGAATATCTAACCTAGCTATAGAATATCTAACCTAGCTATAGAATATCTAACCTAGCTGATAGAATATCTAACCTAGCTGATAGAATATCTAACCTAGCTATAGAATATCTAACCTAGCTGATAGAATATCTAACCTAGCTGATAGAATATCTAACCTAGCTATAGAATATCTAACCTAGCTATAGAATATCTAACCTAGCTATAGAATATCTAACCTAGCTATAGAATATCTAACCTAGCTATAGAATATCTAACCTAGCTATAGAATATCTAACCTAGCTGATAGAATATCTAACCTAGCTATAGAATATCTAACCTAGCTATAGAATATCTAACCTAGCTGATAGAATATCTAACCTAGCTATAGAATATCTAACCTAGCTGATAGAATATCTAACCTAGCTGATAGAATATCTAACCTAGCTATAGAATATCTAACCTAGCTGATAGAATATCTAACCTAGCTGATAGAATATCTAACCTAGCTATAGAATATCTAACCTAGCTATAGAATATCTAACCCAGCTATAGAATATCTAACCTAGCTGATAGAATATCTAACCTAGCTATAGAATATCTAACCTAGCTATAGAATATCTAACCTAGCTATAGAATATCTAACCTAGCTGATAGAATATCTAACCTAGCTATAGAATATCTAACCTAGCTGATAGAATATCTAACCTAGCTATAGAATATCTAACCTAGCTATAGAATATCTAACCTAGCTATAGAATATCTAACCTAGCTATAGAATATCTAACCTAGCTATAGAATATCTAACCTAGCTATAGAATATCTAACCTAGCTATAGAATATCTAACCTAGCTGATAGAATATCTAACCTAGCTGATAGAATATCTAACCCAGCTGATAGAATATCTAACCTAGCTATAGAATATCTAACCTAGCTATAGAATATCTAACCTAGCTGATAGAATATCTAACCTAGCTATAGAATATCTAACCTAGCTGATAGAATATCTAACCTAGCTGATAGAATATCTAACCTAGCTGATAGAATATCTAACCTAGCTATAGAATATCTAACCTAGCTATAGAATATCTAACCTAGCTGATAGAATATCTAACCTAGCTGATAGAATATCTAACCTAGCTATAGAATATCTAACCTAGCTATAGAATATCTAACCTAGCTATAGAATATCTAACCTAGCTGATAGAATATCTAACCTAGCTGATAGAATATCTAACCTAGCTGATAGAATATCTAACCTAGCTATAGAATATCTAACCTAGCTATAGAATATCTAACCTAGCTATAGAATATCTAACCTAGCTATAGAATATCTAACCTAGCTGATAGAATATCTAACCTAGCTATAGAATATCTAACCTAGCTATAGAATATCTAACCTAGCTGATAGAATATCTAACCTAGCTATAGAATATCTAACCTAGCTATAGAATATCTAACCTAGCTATAGAATATCTAACCTAGCTATAGAATATCTAACCTAGCTATAGAATATCTAACCTAGCTATAGAATATCTAACCTAGCTATAGAATATCTAACCTAGCTATAGAATATCTAACCTAGCTATAGAATATCTAACCTAGCTATAGAATATCTAACCTAGCTATAGAATATCTAACCTAGCTATAGAATATCTAACCTAGCTATAGAATATCTAACCTAGCTATAGAATATCTAACCTAGCTATAGAATATCTAACCTAGCTATAGAATATCTAACCTAGCTATAGAATATCTAACCTAGCTATAGAATATCTAACCTAGCTATAGAATATCTAACCTAGCTATAGAATATCTAACCTAGCTATAGAATATCTAACCTAGCTATAGAATATCTAACCTAGCTATAGAATATCTAACCTAGCTATAGAATATCTAACCTAGCTATAGAATATCTAACCTAGCTATAGAATATCTAACCTAGCTATAGAATATCTAACCTAGCTATAGAATATCTAACCTAGCTATAGAATATCTAACCTAGCTATAGAATATCTAACCTAGCTATAGAATATCTAACCTAGCTATAGAATATCTAACCTAGCTATAGAATATCTAACCTAGCTATAGAATATCTAACCTAGCTATAGAATATCTAACCTAGCTATAGAATATCTAACCTAGCTATAGAATATCTAACCTAGCTATAGAATATCTAACCTAGCTATAGAATATCTAACCTAGCTATAGAATATCTAACCTAGCTATAGAATATCTAACCTAGCTATAGAATATCTAACCTAGCTATAGAATATCTAACCTAGCTATAGAATATCTAACCTAGCTATAGAATATCTAACCTAGCTATAGAATATCTAACCTAGCTATAGAATATCTAACCTAGCTATAGAATATCTAACCTAGCTATAGAATATCTAACCTAGCTATAGAATATCTAACCTAGCTATAGAATATCTAACCTAGCTATAGAATATCTAACCTAGCTATAGAATATCTAACCTAGCTATAGAATATCTAACCTAGCTATAGAATATCTAACCTAGCTGATAGAATATCTAACCTAGCTGATAGAATATCTAACCTAGCTGATAGAATATCTAACCTAGCTATAGAATATCTAACCTAGCTATAGAATATCTAACCTAGCTATAGAATATCTAACCTAGCTATAGAATATCTAACCTAGCTATAGAATATCTAACCTAGCTATAGAATATCTAACCTAGCTATAGAATATCTAACCTAGCTATAGAATATCTAACCTAGCTATAGAATATCTAACCTAGCTATAGAATATCTAACCTAGCTATAGAATATCTAACCTAGCTATAGAATATCTAACCTAGCTATAGAATATCTAACCTAGCTATAGAATATCTAACCTAGCTATAGAATATCTAACCTAGCTATAGAATATCTAACCTAGCTATAGAATATCTAACCTAGCTATAGAATATCTAACCTAGCTATAGAATATCTAACCTAGCTATAGAATATCTAACCTAGCTATAGAATATCTAACCTAGCTATAGAATATCTAACCTAGCTATAGAATATCTAACCTAGCTATAGAATATCTAACCTAGCTGATAGAATATCTAACCTAGCTGATAGAATATCTAACCTAGCTATAGAATATCTAACCTAGCTATAGAATATCTAACCTAGCTATAGAATATCTAACCTAGCTATAGAATATCTAACCTAGCTATAGAATATCTAACCTAGCTATAGAATATCTAACCTAGCTATAGAATATCTAACCTAGCTATAGAATATCTAACCTAGCTATAGAATATCTAACCTAGCTATAGAATATCTAACCTAGCTATAGAATATCTAACCTAGCTATAGAATATCTAACCTAGCTATAGAATATCTAACCTAGCTATAGAATATCTAACCTAGCTATAGAATATCTAACCTAGCTATAGAATATCTAACCTAGCTATAGAATATCTAACCTAGCTATAGAATATCTAACCTAGCTATAGAATATCTAACCTAGCTATAGAATATCTAACCTAGCTATAGAATATCTAACCTAGCTATAGAATATCTAACCTAGCTATAGAATATCTAACCTAGCTATAGAATATCTAACCTAGCTATAGAATATCTAACCTAGCTGATAGAATATCTAACCTAGCTATAGAATATCTAACCTAGCTATAGAATATCTAACCTAGCTATAGAATATCTAACCTAGCTATAGAATATCTAACCTAGCTGATAGAATATCTAACCTAGCTATAGAATATCTAACCTAGCTATAGAATATCTAACCTAGCTATAGAATATCTAACCTAGCTATAGAATATCTAACCTAGCTATAGAATATCTAACCTAGCTATAGAATATCTAACCTAGCTATAGAATATCTAACCTAGCTATAGAATATCTAACCTAGCTATAGAATATCTAACCTAGCTATAGAATATCTAACCTAGCTATAGAATATCTAACCTAGCTATAGAATATCTAACCTAGCTATAGAATATCTAACCTAGCTATAGAATATCTAACCTAGCTATAGAATATCTAACCTAGCTATAGAATATCTAACCTAGCTATAGAATATCTAACCTAGCTATAGAATATCTAACCTAGCTATAGAATATCTAACCTAGCTATAGAATATCTAACCTAGCTATAGAATATCTAACCTAGCTATAGAATATCTAACCTAGCTATAGAATATCTAACCTAGCTATAGAATATCTAACCTAGCTATAGAATATCTAACCTAGCTATAGAATATCTAACCTAGCTATAGAATATCTAACCTAGCTATAGAATATCTAACCTAGCTATAGAATATCTAACCTAGCTATAGAATATCTAACCTAGCTATAGAATATCTAACCTAGCTATAGAATATCTAACCTAGCTATAGAATATCTAACCTAGCTATAGAATATCTAACCTAGCTATAGAATATCTAACCTAGCTATAGAATATCTAACCTAGCTATAGAATATCTAACCTAGCTATAGAATATCTAACCTAGCTGATAGAATATCTAACCTAGCTGATAGAATATCTAACCTAGCTATAGAATATCTAACCTAGCTATAGAATATCTAACCTAGCTATAGA
>NW_026910513.1:0-45000 GCF_963691925.1 Scomber scombrus
ATTAAAGCAATAAAAATATGTTTGTAATACTTTGTCTTAACAGAGCTGCTAAAACAGCCGTTTTATCAACAGAAACAGTTCATTGACGTGAATTCTGGATTATCTGGGTTTTTTGTGGATTTCCAGTAAGAATAAGTGATTCTGTGTGCATTTGGATGATCGTGGTGAGAAAAGACGTTTTAAGCCATAAAATCATATTTGTAAGCCATTCTCTTAACAGAACTGCTGGAAATGCTGTTTTATCAACAGAAACAGTTCAATGCGGTGAATTCTGCATTATCTGGGTTTTTACTGGATTTCCAGACAGAATAAGTGATTCAGTGTGCATTTCGATGAGCTTGGTGAGAAAAGACGATTTAACCTTCCTGTCGTGTTCGGGTCAAATCTGACCGATTTCCATTTTGATCAATCATAAATATTGTGTTTTACATTTTATTGTCTCAAGGGCTTATGATATCCTCCACACTAGGCATTTGAACATATACAAATGCTGATCACTACTTTCATTGAATTTTGAGTTGTTTGGTCAACTTTGTAACACCTGTGGTGTTCCCGGTCAAAAATGACCGCCATAGGAAATGAATGGGTGACCCTAGATTGTGTTCATTCATCAGATAGTACACAACCACAAATCCACCACCACCACCACACGCACACCTACACGCACACACACACACACACACACAAACACACACACACACATACAAACACATACATGCACACACACACACACACACACACGCACGCACGCACGCACATACACGCACACGCACGCACACACACACACACACTCCACCCCACGTGAACCCCTTTCAGACTGACCATGTGTCCTCTCTTTCCCGTGCTTATGTGCGTTTCCCCCTCCCACAACGCCCCAACTGTGCTTGATTTTGCTCCTTTTTCACTCAGCCACCCCCTCTGGCCACTTTTAGCAAGGTTTGAGAAGATCCCCATTTTTGACTTTTTCGACACTACTGGCCCTGTCGTTTTATTCAAATTTTTGCCCACTTTGGAAAATCCTTCACAATTTTCACAAAACGCCCCAACTGTGCTTGATTTTGCTCGTTTTTCACTCAGCCCGCCCCCCTGGCCCCTTTTATCAAGTTTTGGGAAAATCCCCATTTTTGACTTTTTCGACACTACCAGCCCTGTCTTTTTTTTAAATTTTTGCCCACTTTGGAAAATCCTTCACAATTTTCACAAAACGCCCCAACTGTGCTTGATTTTGCTCGTTTCTCACTCAGCCCGCCCCCCTGGCCCCTTTTAGCAAGGTTTCGGAAAATCCCCATTTTTTACTTTTTCGACACTACCGGCCCTGTCGTTTCTTTCAATTTTTGCCCACTTTGGAAAATCCTTCACAATTTTCACAAATGCCCCAACTGTGCTTGATTTTTCTCGTTTTTCACTCATCCCGCCCCCCGGCCACTTTTAGCAAGTTTTGGGAAAATCCACATTTTTGACTTTTTCGACCGTTAACGGCCCTGTCGTTTTTCTAAATTTTTGCCCACTTTGGAAAATCCTTCACAATTATCACAAAACGCCCACACCGTGCTTGATTTTGCTCGTTTTTCTCTCATCCCGCCCCCATGGCCCCTTTTACCAAAGTTTGGGAAAATCCCAATTTTTGACTTTTTCGACCCTTAACGGCCCTGTCGCCTTTTAAAATTTTTGCCCACTTTGGAAAATCCTTCACAATTTTCACAAAACGCCCCAAATGTGCTTGACTTTGCTCGTTTTTTAATCATCCCGCCCCCCGGCCACTTTTAGCAAGGTTCGGGAAAATCCCCTTTTTTAACTTTTTCGACACTACCGTCCCTGTGGCCTTTCAACATTTTTGCCCACTTTGGAAAATCCTTCACAATTTTCACAAAACGCCCCAAATGTGCTTGATTTTGCTCGTTTTTTACTGAGCCCGCCCCCCGGCCCCTTTTTGCAAGGTTTGGGAAAATCCGCATTTTTGACTTTTTCGACACTACCGGCGCTGTCTTTTTTTAAAATTTTTGCCCACTTTGGAAAATCCTTCACAATTTTCACAAAACGCCCCAACCGTGCTTGATTTTGCTAGTTTTTCACTCATCCCGCCCCCCTGGCCCCTTTTACCAAAGTTTGGGAAAATCCCAATTTTTGACTTTTTCGACCCTTAACGGCCCTGTCGTTTTATTAAATTTTTGCCTACTTTGGAAAATCCTTCACAATTTTCACATTACACATCAACTGTGCTTGATTTTGCTCACTCATCCCGCCCCTGGGCCACTTTTAGCAGGTTTTGGGAAAATCCCCATTTTTGACTTTTTCGACACTACCGGCCCTGTCGTTTTTTTCAATTTTTACCCGGTTTGGAAAATACTTCACAATTTTCACAAAACGCCCCAACTCTGCTTGATTTTGCTCGTGTTTCACTCAGCCCGCCCCCCTGGCCCTTTTTAGCAAGGTTTGGGAAAATCCCCTTTTTTAACTTTTCGACGCTACCGTCCCTGTGGCCTTTTAACATTTTTGCCCACTTTGGAAAATCCTTCACAATTTTCACAAAACGCCCCAAATGTGCTTGACTTTGCTCGTTTTTCACTCATCCCGCCCCCGGCCACTTTTAGCAAGGTTTGGGAAAATCCCCTTTTTTAACTTTTTCGACACTACCGTCCCTGTGGCCTTTTAACATTTTTGCCCACTTTGGAAAATCCTTCACAATTTTCACAAAACGCCCCAACCGTGCTTGATTTTGCTCGTTTTTCACTCAGCCCGCCCCCCTGGCCCCATTTACCAAAGTTTGGGAAAATCCCAATTTTTGACTTTTTCGACCCTTAACGGCCCTGTCGTTTTATTAAATTTTTGCCCACTTTGGAAAATCCTTCACAATTTTCACATTACACATCAACTGTGCTTGATTTTGCTCACTCATCCCGCCCCCGGGCCAATTTTAGCAGGTTTTGGGAAAATCCCCATTTTTGACTTTTTCGACACTACCGGCCCTGTCGCCTTTTAAAATTTTTGCCCACTTTGGAAAATCCTTCACAATTTTCACAAAACGCCCCAAATGTGCTTGACTTTGCTCGTTTTTTAATCATCCCGCCCCCCGGCCACTTTTAGCAAGGTTTGGGAAAATCCCCTTTTTTAACTTTTTCGACACTACCGTCCCTGTGGCCTTTCAACATTTTTGCCCACTTTGGAAAATCCTTCACAATTTTCACAAAACGCCCCAAATGTGCTTGATTTTGCTCGTTTTTTACTGAGCCCGCCCCCCGGCCCCTTTTTGCAAGGTTTGGGAAAATCCGCATTTTTGACTTTTTCGACACTACCGGCGCTGTCTTTTTTTTTAATTTTTGCCCACTTTGGAAAATCCTTCACAATTTTCACAAAACGCCCCAACCGTGCTTGATTTTGCTAGTTTTTCACTCATCCCGCCCCCCTGGCCCCTTTTACCAAAGTTTGGGAAAATCCCAATTTTTGACTTTTTCGACCCTTAACGGCCCTGTCGTTTTATTAAATTTTTGCCTACTTTGGAAAATCCTTCACAATTTTCACATTACACATCAACTGTGCTTGATTTTGCTCACTCATCCCGCCCCTGGGCCACTTTTAGCAGGTTTTGGGAAAATCCCCATTTTTGACTTTTTCGACACTTAACGGCCCTGTCGCCTTTTAAAATTTTTTTCCCACTTTGGAAAATCCTTCACAATTTTCACAAAACGCTCCCCAAATGTGCTTGACTTTGCTCGTTTTTCACTGAGGCCGCCCCCCGGCCCCTTTTTGCAAGGTTTGGGAAAATCCCCATTTTTGACTTTTTCGACACTACCGGCCCTGTCGTTTTTTTAAATTTTTGCCCACTTTGGAAAATCCTTCACAATTTTCACAAAACGCCCCAAATATGCTTGATTTCGCTAATTTTTTACTGATCCCGCCCCCGGCCCCTTTTTGCAAGGTTTGGGAAAATCCGCATTTTTGAATTTTTCGACACTACCGGCCCTGTGGCCTTTTAAAATGTTTGCCCACTTTGGAAAATCCTTCACAATTTTCACAAAACGCCCCAACTGTGCTTGATTTTGCTCGTTTTTCAAACATCCCGCCCCCCGGCCACTTTTAGCAAGTTTTGGGAAAATCCACATTTTTGACTTTTTCGACACTACCGGCCCTGTCGCCTATTAAAATTTTTGCCTGGTTTGGAAAATCCTTCACAATTTTCACATTACACATCAACTGTGCTTGATTTTGCTCACTCATCCCGCCCCCCGGCCACTTTTAGCAGGTTTAAGGAAAATCCCCATTTTTGACTTTTTCGACACTACTGGCCCTGTCACCTTTTAAAATTTTTGCCCACTTTGGAAAATCCTTCACAATTTTCACAAAACACCCCAACTGTGCTTGATTTAGCTCGTTTTTCACTCATCCCGCCCCCCGGCCACTTTTAGCAAGTTTTGGGAAAATCCCCATTTTTGACTTTTTTGACACTACCGGCCCTATCGTTTTTTAACATTTTTGCCCACTTTGGAAAATCCTTCACAATTTTCACAAAACGCCCCAAATGTGCTTGATTTTGCTCGTTTTTCACTGAGGCCACCCCCCGGCCCCTTTTTGCAAGGTTTGGGAAAATCCCCATTTTTGACTTTTTCGACAGTACCGGCCCTGTCGTTTTTTTCAATTTTTGCCTGGTTTGGAAAATCCTTCACAATTTTCACATTACACATCAACTGTGCTTGATTTTGCTCACTCATCCCGCCTCACGGCCACTTTTAGCAAGTTTTGGGAAAATCCCCATTTTTGACTTTTTCGACACTACCGGCCCTGTCGCCTTTTAAAATTTTTGCCCACTTTGGAAAATCCTTCACAATTTTCACAAAACACCCCAACTGTGCTTGATTTTGCTCGTGTTTCACTCAGCCCGCCCCCCTGGCCCCTTTTAGCAAGTTTTGGGAAAATCCCATTTTTTAACTTTTTCGACACTACCGTCCCTGTGGCCTTTTAACATTTTTGCCCACTTTGGAAAATCCTTCACAATTTTCACAAAACGCCCCAAATGTGCTTGATTTCGCTCGTTTTTTACTGAGCCCACCCCCGGGCCTCTTTTTGCAAGGTTTGGGAAAATCCGCATTTTTGACTTTTTCGACACTACCGGCCCTGTCGTTTTTTTCAATTTTTGCCTGGTTTGGAAAATCCTTCACAATTTTCACAAATGCCCCAACTGTGCTTGATTTTTCTCGTTTTTCACACAGCCCGCCCCCCTGAACCCTTTTAGCAAGTTTTGGGAAAATCGCCATTTTTGACTTTTTCGACCGTTAACGGCCCTGTCGTTTTTCTAAATTTTTGCCCACTTTGGAAAATCCTTCACAATTTTCACAATACACATCAACTGTGCTTGATTTTGCTCACTCATCCCGCTCCCCGGCCACTTTTAGCAGGTTTTGGGAAAATCCCCATTTTTGACTTTTTCGACACTACCGGCCCTGTGGCCTTTTAAAATGTTTGCCCACTTTGGAAAATCCTTCACAATTTTCACAAAACGCCCCAACTGTGCTTGATTTTGCTCGTTTTTCAAACATCCCGCCCCCCGGCCACTTTTAGCAAGTTTTGGGAAAATCCCCATTTTTGACATCTTCGACACTACCGGCCCTGTCGTTTTATTCAATTTTTGCCCGGTTTGGAAAATCCTTCACAATTTTCACAAAACACCCCAAATGTGCTTGATTTTGTTCGTTTTTCACTCATCCCGCCCCCCGGCCACTTTTAGCAAGTTTTGGGAATATCCCCATTTTTGACTTTTTCGACATTTAAAGGCCCGGTCGTTTTTTTCAAATTTTGGCCACTTTGGAAAATCCTTCACAATTTTCAGAAAACACCCCAACTGTGCTTGATTTTGCTCGTTTTTCACTGAGCCCGCCCCCTGCCCCTTTTTTGCAAGTTTTGGGAAAATCCCCATTTTTGACTTTTTCGACACTACCAGCACTGTCTTTTTTTTAAATTTTTGCCCACTTTGGAAAATCCTTCACAATTTTCACAAAACGCCCCAACTGTGCTTGATTTTGCTCCTTTCTCACTCAGCCAGCCCCCCTGTCCCCTTTTAGGAAGTTTTGTAAAAATCCCCATTTTTGACTTTTTCGACCCTTAACGGCCCTGTCGTTTTTTAAAATTTTTTGCCCAATTTGGAAAATCCTTCACAATTTTCACAAAACGCCCCAACTGTGCTTGATTTTGCTCGTTTTTCACTCAGCCCGCCCCGCTTGCCCCTTTTATCAAGTTTTGGGAAAATCCCCATTTTTGACTTTTTCGACACTTAACGGCCCTGCCGTTTTTTTAAATTTTTGCCCACTTTGGAAAATCCATCACAATTTTCACAAAACGCCCCAACTGTGCTTGATTTTGCTCGTTTTTCACTCATCCCGCCCCCCGGCCACTTTTTAGCAAGTTTTGGGAATATCCCCATTTTTGACTTTTTCGACACTACCGGCCCTGTCGACTTTTAAAATTTTTGCCCACTTTGGAAAATCCTTCACAATTTTCACAAAACGCCCCAACTGTGCTTGATTTTGCTCGTTTTTCACTCAGCCCGCCCCCCTGGCCCCTTTTAGCAAGTTTGGGAAAATCCCCATTTTTGACTTTTTCGACCCTTAACGGCCCTGTCGTTTTTTTAAATTTTTGCCCACTTTGGAAAATCCTTCACAATTTTCACAAAACGCCCCAACTGTGCTTGATTTTGCTCGTTTTTCACTGAGCCCGCCCCCTGCCCCTTTTTTGCAAGTTTTGGGAAAATCCCCATTTTTGACTTTTTCGACACTACCAGCACTGTCTTTTTTTTAAATTTTTGCCCACTTTGGAAAATCCTTCACAATTTTCACAAAACGCCCCAACTGTGCTTGATTTTGCTCCTTTCTCACTCAGCCAGCCCCCCTGTCCCCTTTTAGGAAGTTTTGTAAAAATCCCCATTTTTGACTTTTTCGACCCTTAACGGCCCTGTCGTTTTTTAAAATTTTTTGCCCAATTTGGAAAATCCTTCACAATTTTCACAAAACGCCCCAACTGTGCTTGATTTTGGTCGTTTTTCACTCAGCCCGCCCCGCTTGCCCCTTTTATCAAGTTTTGGGAAAATCCCCATTTTTGACTTTTTCGACACTTAACGGCCCTGCCGTTTTTTTAAATTTTTGCCCACTTTGGAAAATCCATCACAATTTTCACAAAACGCCCCAACTGTGCTTGATTTTGCTCGTTTTTCACTCATCCCGCCCCCCGGCCACTTTTTAGCAAGTTTTGGGAATATTCCCATTTTTGACTTTTTCGACACTACCGGCCCTGTCGACTTTTAAAATTTTTGCCCACTTTGGAAAATCCTTCACAATTTTCACAAAACGCCCCAACTGTGCTTGATTTTGCTCGTTTTTCACTCAGCCCGCCCCCCTGGCCCCTTTTAGCAAGTTTGGGAAAATCCCCATTTTTGACTTTTTCCACCCTTAACGGCCCTGTCGTTTTTTTCAAATTTTGCCCACTTTGGAAATTCCTTCACAATTTTCACAAAACGCCCAAACTGTGCTTGATTTTGCTCGTTTTTCACTCAGCCCGCCCCCCTGGCCCCTTTTAGCAAGTTTGGGAAAATCCCCATTTTTTACTTTTTCCACCCTTAACGGCCCTGTCGTTTTTTTCAAATTTTGCCCACTTTGGAAATTCCTTCACAATTTTCACAAAACGCCCCAACTGTGCTTGATTTTGCTCGTTTTTCCACTCAGCTCGTCCCCCTGGCCCCTTTTATCAAGTTTTGGGAAAATCCCCATTTTTGACTTTTTCGACACTTAACGGCCCTGTCGTTTTTTTTAATTTATTGCCCACTTTGGAAAATCCTTCACAATTTTCATAAAACGCCCCAACTGTGCTTGATTTTGCTCGTTTTTCACTCAGCCCGTCCCCCGGCCACTTTTAGCAAGTTTTGGGAATATCCCCATTTTTGACTTTTTCGACATTTAACGGCCCGGTCGTTTTTTTCAAATTTTGGCCACTTTGGAAAATCCTTCACAATTTTCACAAAACACCCCAACTGTGCTTGATTTTGCTCGTTTTTCACTGAGCCCGCCCCCTGCCCCTTTTTTGCAAGTTTTGGGAAAATCCCCATTTTTGACTTTTTCGACACTACCAGCACTGTCTTTTTTTTAAATTTTTGCCCACTTTGGAAAATCCTTCACAATTTTCACAAAACGCCCCAACTGTGCTTGATTTTGCTCCTTTCTCACTCAGCCAGCCCCCCTGTCCCCTTTTAGGAAGTTTTGTAAAAATCCCCATTTTTGACTTTTTCGACCCTTAACGGCCCTGTCGTTTTTTAAAATTTTTTGCCCAATTTGGAAAATCCTTCACAATTTTCACAAAACGCCCCAACTGTGCTTGATTTTGCTCGTTTTTCACTCAGCCCGCCCGCTTGCCCCTTTTATCAAGTTTTGGGAAAATCCCCATTTTTGACTTTTTCGACACTTAACGGCCCTGCCGTTTTTTTAAATTTTTGCCCACTTTGGAAAATCCATCACAATTTTCACAAAACGCCCCAACTGTGCTTGATTTTGCTCGTTTTTCACTCATCCCGCCCCCCGGCCACTTTTTAGCAAGTTTTGGGAATATCCCCATTTTTGACTTTTTCGACACTACCGGCCCTGTCGACTTTTAAAATTTCTGCCCACTTTGGAAAATCCTTCACAATTTTCACAAAACGCCCCAACTGTGCTTGATTTTGCTCGTTTTTCACTCAGCCCGCCCCCCTGGCCCCTTTTAGCAAGTTTGGGAAAATCCCCATTTTTGACTTTTTCCACCCTTAACGGCCCTGCCTTTTTTTTCAAATTTTGCCCACTTTGGAAATTCCTTCACAATTTTCACAAAACGCCCAAACTCTGCTTGATTTTGCTCGTTTTTCACTCAGCCCGCCCCCCTGGCCCCTTTTAGCAAGTTTGGGAAAATCCCCATTTTTTACTTTTTCCACCCTTAACGGCCCTGTCGTTTTTTTCAAATTTTGCCCACTTTTGAAATTCCTTCACAATTTTCACAAAACGCCCCAACTGTGCTTGATTTTGCTCGTTTTTCCACTCAGCTCCTCCCCCTGGCCCCTTTTATCAAGTTTTGGGAAAATCCCCATTTTTGACTTTTTCGACACTTAACGGCCCTGTCGTTTTTTTTAATTTATTGCCCACTTTGGAAAATCCTTCACAATTTTCACAAAACGCCCCAACCGTGCTTGATTTTGCTCGTTTTTCACTCAGCCCGCCCCCCTGGCCCCTTTTAGCAAAGTTTGGAAAAATCCCCATTTTTGACTTTTTCGACCCTTAACGGCCCTGTCGTTTTTTTAAATTTTTGCCCACTTTGGAAAATCCTTCACAATTTTCACAAAACGCCCCAACTGTGCTTGATTTTGCTCGTTTTCACTGAGCCCGCCCCCTGCCCCTTTTTGCAAGTTTTGGGAAAATCCCCATTTTTGACTTTTTCGACACTACCAGCACTGTCTTTTTTAAAATTTTTGCCCACTTTGGAAAATCCTTCACAATTTTCACAAAACGCCCCAACTGTGCTTGATTTTGCTCCTTTCTCACTCAGCCAGCCCCCCTGTCCCTTTTAGGAAGTTTTGTAAAAATCCCCATTTTTGACTTTTTCGACCCTTAACGGCCCTGTCGTTTTTTAAAATTTTTTGCCCAATTTGGAAAATCCTTCACAATTTTCACAAAACGCCCCAACTGTGCTTGATTTTGCTCGTTTTTCACTCAGCCCGCCCCGCTTGCCCCTTTTATCAAGTTTTGGGAAAATCCCCATTTTTGACTTTTTCGACACTTAACGGCCCTGCCGTTTTTTTAAATTTTTGCCCACTTTGGAAAATCCATCACAATTTTCACAAAACGCCCCAACTGTGCTTGATTTGCTCGTTTTTGACTCATCCCGCCCCCCGGCCACTTTTTAGCAAGTTTTGGGAATATCCCCATTTTTGACTTTTTCGACACTACCCGGCCCTGTCGACTTTTAAAATTTTTGCCCACTTTGGAAAATCCTTCACAATTTTCACAAAACGCCCCAACCGTGCTTGAATTTGCTCGTTTTTCACTCAGCCCGCCCCCCTGTCCCCTTTTAGCAAAGTTTAGGAAAATCCTCATTTTTGACTTTTTCGACCCTTAACGGCCCTGTCGTTTTTTTAAATTTTTTCCCTTTTGAAATTTTGTTCCCACGTTGAAAATCCTTCACAATTTTCAACATTTACACATCAACATTGCTTGATTTTGCTCACTCATCCGCCCCCGGGCCACTTTTAGCATTTTTGGGAAAATCCCATTTTGACTTTTCGACACTACCGTCCCTGTGGCCTTTTAACAGTTTTGCCCACTTGGAAAATCCTTCACAATTTACACAAACGCCCCAACTGTGCTTGATTTGCTCCTTCTCAGTCAGCCCGCCCCCTGTCCCCTTGTAGGAAGTTTGTAAAAATCCCATTTTTGACTTTTTCGACCCTTAACGGCCCTGTCGTTTTTAAAATTTTTTGCCCAATTTGAAAATCCTTCACAATTTTCACAAAACGCCCCAACTGTGCTTGATTTTGCTCGTTTTTCACTCAGCCGCCCCGCTGGCCCCTTTTATCAAGTTGTTGGAAAATCCCATTTTGACTTTTTCGACACTTAACGCCCTGTCGTTTTTAAAATTTATTGCCCACTTTGGAAAATCCTTCACAATTTTCACAAAACGCCCCAACTGTGCTTGATTTTGCTCGTTTTTCACTCAGCCCGCCCCCTGGCCCCTTTTAGCAAGTTTGGGAAAATCGCCATTTTTGACTTTTTCGACACTTAACGGCCCTGCCGTTTTTTTAAATTTTTGCCCACTTTGAAATTCCTTCACAATTTTCACAAAACGCCCCAACTGTGCTTGATTTTGCTCGTTTTTCACTCATCCCGCCCCCGGCCACTTTTTAGCAAGTTTTGGGAATATCCCCATTTTTGACTTTTTCGACACTACCGGCCCTGTCGACTTTTAAAATTTTTGCCCACTTTGGAAAATCCTTCACAATTTTCACAAACGCCCCAACTGTGCTTGATTTTGCTCGTTTTTCACTGAGCCCGCCCCCTGCCCCTTATTTGCAAGTTTTGGGAAAATCCCCATTTTTGACTTTTTCGACACTACCAGCACTGTCTTTTTTTTAAATTTTTGCCCACTTTGGAAAATCCTTCACAATTTTCACAAAACGCCCCAACTGTGCTTGATTTTGCTCGTTTTTCACTCAGCCCGCCCCCCTGGCCCCTTTTAGCAAGTTTGGAAAATCCCATTTTTGACTTTTTCCACCCTTAACGGCCCTGTCGTTTTTTTCAAATTTTGCCCACTTTGGAAATTCCTTCACAATTTTCACAAAACGCCCAAACTGTGCTTGATTTTGCTCGTTTTTCACTCAGCCCGCCCCCCTGGCCCCTTTTAGCAAGTTTGGGAAAATCCCCATTTTTTACTTTTTCCACCCTTAACGGCCCTGTCGTTTTTTTCAAATTTTGCCCACTTTGGAAAATCCTTCACAATTTTCACAAAACGCCCCAACCGTGCTTGATTTTGCTCGTTTTTCACTCAGCCCGCCCCCCTGGCCCCTTTTAGCAAAGTTTGGAAAAATCCCCATTTTTGACTTTTTCGACCCTTAACGGCCCTGTCGTTTTTTAAATTTTTGCCCACTTTGGAAAATCCTTCACAATTTTCACAAAACGCCCCAACTGTGCTTGATTTTGCTCGTTTTTCACTGAGCCCGCCCCCTGCCCCTTTTTTGCAAGTTTTGGGAAAATCCCCATTTTGACTTTTTCGACACTACCAGCACTGTCTTTTTTTTAAATTTTTGCCCACTTTGGAAAATCCTTCACAATTTTCACAAAACGCCCCAACTGTGCTTGATTTTGCTCGTTTTTCACTCAGCCCGCCCCCCTGGCCCCTTTTAGCAAGTTTGGGAAAATCCCCATTTTTGACTTTTTCCACCCTTAACGGCCCTGTCGTTTTTTTCAAATTTTGCCACTTTGGAAAATCCTTCACAATTTTCACAAAACGCCCCAACTGTGCTTGATTTTGCTCCTTTCTCACTCAGCCAGCCCCCCTGTCCCCTTTTAGGAAGTTTTGTAAAAATCCCCATTTTTGACTTTTTCGACCCTTAACGGCCCTGTCGTTTTTTAAAATTTTTTGCCCAATTTGGAAAATCCTTCACAATTTTCACAAAACGCCCCAACTGTGCTTGATTTTGCTCGTTTTTCACTCAGCCCGCCCCGCTTGCCCCTTTTATCAAGTTTTGGGAAAATCCCCATTTTTGACTTTTTCGACACTTAACGGCCCTGTCGATTTTTTAAATTTTTGCCCACTTTGGAAAATCCTTCACAATTTTCACAAAACGCCCCAACTGTGCTTGATTTTGCTCGTTTTTCACTCAGCCCGTCCCCCGGCCACTTTTAGCAAGTTTTGGGAAAATCCCCATTTTTGACATTTTCGACACTACCGGCCCTGTCGTTTTATTCAATTTTTGCCCGGTTTGGAAAATCCTTCACAATTTTCACAAAACACCCCAAATGTGCTTGATTTTGTTCGTTTTTCACTCATCCCGCCCCCCGGCCACTTTTAGCAAGTTTTGGGAATATCCCCATTTTTGACTTTTTCGACATTTATCGGCCCGGTCGTTTTTTTCAAATTTTGGCCACTTTGGAAAATCCTTCACAATTTTCACAAAACACCCCAACTGTGCTTGATTTTGCTCGTTTTTCACTGAGCCCGCCCCCTGCCCCTTTTTTGCAAGTTTTGGGAAAATCCCCATTTTTGACTTTTTCGACACTACCAGCACTGTCTTTTTTTTAAATTTTTGCCCACTTTGGAAAATCCTTCACAATTTTCACAAAACGCCCCAACTGTGCTTGATTTTGCTCCTTTCTCACTCAGCCAGCCCCCCTGTCCCCTTTTAGGAAGTTTTGTAAAAATCCCCATTTTTGACTTTTTCGACCCTTAACGGCCCTGTCGTTTTTTAACATTTTTTGCCCAATTTGGAAAATCCTTCACAATTTTCACAAAACGCCCCAACTGTGCTTGATTTTGCTCGTTTTTCACTCAGCCCGCCCCGCTTGCCCCTTTTATCAAGTTTTGGGAAAATCCCCATTTTTGACTTTTTCGACACTTAACGGCCCTGCCGTTTTTTTAAATTTTTGCCCACTTTGGAAAATCCATCACAATTTTCACAAAACGCCCCAACTGTGCTTGATTTTGCTCGTTTTTGACTCATCCCGCCCCCCGGCCACTTTTTAGCAAGTTTTGGGAATATCCCCATTTTTGACTTTTTCGACACTACCGGCCCTGTCGACTTTTAAAATTTTTGCCCACTTTGGAAAATCCTTCACAATTTTCACAAAACGCCCCAACTGTGCTTGATTTTGCTCGTTTTTCACTCAGCCCGCCCCCTGCCCCCTTTTAGCAAGTTTTGGGAAAATCCCCATTTTTGACTTTTTCGACACTACCAGCCCTGTCTTTTTTTTAAATTTTGCCCACTTTGGAAAATCCTTCACAATTTTCACAAAACGCCCCAACCGTGCTTGAATTTGCTCGTTTTTCACTCAGCCCGCCCCCCTGTCCCCTTTTAGCAAAGTTTAGGAAAATCCTCATTTTTGACTTTTTCGACCCTTAACGGCCCTGTCGTTTTTTTAAATTTTTTCCCACTTTGGAAAATCCTTCACAATTTTCACATTACACATCAACTGTGCTTGATTTTGCTCACTCATCCCGCCCCCTGTCCCCTTTTAGGAAGTTTTGTAAAAATCCCCATTTTTGACTTTTTCGACCCTTAACGGCCCTGTCGTTTTTTAAAATTTTTTGCCCAATTTGGAAAATCCTTCACAATTTTCACAAAACGCCCCAACTGTGCTTGATTTTGCTCGTTTTTCACTCATCCCGCCCCCCGGCCACTTTTTAGCAAGTTTTGGGAATATCCCCATTTTTGACTTTTTCGACACTACCGGCCCTGTCGACTTTTAAAATTTTTGCCCACTTTGGAAAATCCTTCACAATTTTCACAAAACGCCCCAACTGTGCTTGATTTTGCTCGTTTTTCACTGAGCCCGCCCCCTGCCCCTTTTTTGCAAGTTTTGGGAAAATCCCCATTTTTGAATTTTTCGACACTACCAGCACTGTCTTTTTTTTAAATTTTTGCCCACTTTGGAAAATCCTTCACAATTTTCACAAAACGCCCCAACTGTGCTTGATTTTGCTCGTTTTTCACTCAGCCCGCCCCCCTGGCCCCTTTTAGCAAGTTTGGGAAAATCCCCATTTTTTACTTTTTCCACCCTTAACGGCCCTGTCGTTTTTTTCAAATTTTGCCCACTTTGGAAAATCCTTCACAATTTTCACAAAACGCCCCAACCGTGCTTGATTTTGCTCGTTTTTCACTCAGCCCGCCCCCCTGGCCCCTTTTAGCAAAGTTTGGAAAAATCCCCATTTTTGACTTTTTCGACCCTTAACGGCCCTGTCGTTTTTTTAAATTTTTGCCCACTTTGGAAAATCCTTCACAATTTTTACAAAACGCCCCAACTGTGCTTGATTTTGCTCGTTTTTCACTGAGCCCGCCCCCTGCCCCTTTTTTGCAAGTTTTGGTAAAATCCCCATTTTTGACTTTTTCGACACTACCAGCACTGTCTTTTTTTTAAATTTTTGCCCACTTTGGAAAATCCTTCACAATTTTCACAAAACGCCCCAACTGTGCTTGATTTTGCTCCTTTCTCACTCAGCCAGCCCCCCTGTCCCCTTTTAGGAAGTTTTGTAAAAATCCCCATTTTTGACTTTTTCGACCTTTAACGGCCCTGTCGTTTTTTAAAATTTTTTGCCCAATTTGGAAAATCCTTCACAATTTTCACAAAACGCCCCAACTGTGCTTGATTTTGCTCGTTTTTCACTCAGCCCGCCCCGCTTGCCCCTTTTATCAAGTTTTGGGAAAATCCCCATTTTTGACTTTTTCGACACTACCAGCACTGTCTTTTTTTTTAAATTTTTGCCCACTTTGGAAAATCCTTCACAATTTTCACAAAACGCCCCAACTGTGCTTGATTTTGCTCGTTTTTCACTCAGCCCGCCCCGCTTGCCCCTTTTATCAAGTTTTGGGAAAATCCCCATTTTTGACTTTTTCGACACTTAACGGCCCTGCCGTTTTTTTAAATTTTTGCCCACTTTGGAAAATCCATCACAATTTTCACAAAACGCCCCAACTGTGCTTGATTTTGCTCGTTTTTCACTCATCCCGCCCCCCGGCCACTTTTTAGCAAGTTTTGGGAATATCCCCATTTTTGACTTTTTCGACAGTACCGGCCCTGTCGACTTTTAAAATTTTTGCCCACTTTGGAAAATCCTTCACAATTTTCACAAAACGCCCCAACTGTGCTTGATTTTGCTCGTTTTTCACTCATCCCGCCCCCCGGCCACTTTTAGCAAGTTTTGGGAAAATCCCCATTTTTGACTTTTTCGACACTTAACGGCCCTGTCTTATTTTTAAATTTTTGCCCGGTTTGGAAAATACGTCACAATTTTCACAAAACGCCCCAACCGTGCTTGATTTTGCTCGTTTTTCACTAAGCCCGCCCCCCTGGCCCCTTTTAGCAAAGTTTAGGAAAATCCCAATTTTTGACTTTTTCGACCCTTAACGGCCCTGTCATTTTTTTAATTTTTGCCCACTTTGGAAATTCCTTCACAACTTTATCATAACGCCCCAACTGTGCTTGATTTTGCTCCTTTCTCGCTCAGCCCGCCCCCCTGGCCCCCTTTAGCAAGGTTTGGGACAATCGCCCACCCTTCCCCATTTATGACATTTCCGACACTTTTTTAATATTTGGTCCACTTTGGAAAATCCTTCACAATTTTCACATAACGCCTATCTGGGTTTTTTTGTGGATTTCCAGACAGAATGAGTGATTTTGTGTGATCTTTGTGAGAAAAGACGTTTTAAGCCATAAAATCATATTTGTAAGCCATTCTCTTAACAGAACTGCTGAAAACGCTTTTTTATCAACAGAAACAGTTCAATGTTGTAAATCCTGCATTATTTGGGTTTTTTATGGATTTCCAGACAGAATAAGTGATTCTGTGTGCATTTGGATGATCTTGGTGAGAAAAGACGTTTTAAGCCATAAAAATATGTTTGTAATACATTGTCTTAACAGAGCTGCTAAAACAGCCGTTTTATCAACAGAAACAGTTCAATGTCGTGAATCCTGCATTATCTGGGTTTTTTATGGATTTCCAGACAGAATAAGTGATTCTGTGTGCATTTGGATGATCTTCGTGAGAAAAGACGTTTTAAGCCATAAAAACCTATAAGTAAGCCATTGTCTTAACAGAGCTGCTAAAACAGCCGTTTTATCAACAGAAACAGTTCAATGTGGTGAATTCTGCATTATCTGGGTTTTTTGTGGATTTCCAGACAGAATACGTGATTTTGTGTGATCTTTGTGAGAAGAGACGTTTTAAGCCATAAAATCATATTTGTAAGCCATTCTCTTAACAGAACTGCTGAAACCGCTGTTTTATCATCAGAAACAGTTCAATGTGGTGAATTCTGCATTATCTGGGTTTTTTGTGGATTTCCAGACAGAATAAGTGATTCAGTGTGCATTTGGATGATCTTGGTGAGAAAAGACGATTAAAGCAATACAAATATGTTTGTAATA
Organism: Scomber scombrus; assembly: GCF_963691925.1. Lineage (NCBI taxonomy): Eukaryota > Metazoa > Chordata > Actinopteri > Scombriformes > Scombridae > Scomber > Scomber scombrus. Next base: position 16,638 of record NW_026910513.1, read on the forward strand.
CATTGTCTTAACAGAGCTGCTAAAACAGCCGTTTTATCAACAGAAACAGTTCATTGTGGTGAATCCTGCATTATCTGGGTTTTTTTGTGGATTTCCAGACAGAATAAGTGATTCAGTGTGCATTTGGATGATCTTTGTGAGAAAAGACGATTAAAGCAATAAAAATATGTTTGTAATACATTGTCTTAACAGAGCTGCTAAAACAGCCGTTTTATCAACAGAAACAGTTCATTGTGGTGAATCCTGCATTATCTGGGTTTTTTGTGGATTTCCAGACAGAATAAGTGATTATATGTGCATTTGGATGATCTTGGTGAGAAAAGAGGATTTAAGCATTAAAACTATATTTGTAATACATTCTCTTAACAGAGCTGCTAAAACAGCCATTTTATCAAAAGTAACAGTTCATTGTGGTGAATTCTGCATTATCTGGGTTTTTTGTGGATTTCCAGACAGAATAAGTGATTCTGTGTGCATTTGGATGATCTTGGTGTGAAAAGACGTTTTAAGCCATAAAAACATATTTGTAAGCCATTCTCTTAACAGAACTGCTGGAAATGCTGTTTTATCAACAGAAACAGTTCAATGCGGGGAATTCTGCATTATCTGGGTTTTTTGTGGATTTCCAGACAGGATAAGTGATTTTGTCTGATCTTGGTGAGAAAAAACGTTTTAAGCCATAAAAACATATTTGTAAGCCATTCTCTTAACAGAACTGCTGGAAATGCTGTTTTATCAACAAAAACAGTTCAATGTGGTAAATTCTGCATTTTCTGGTTTTTTTGTGGATTTCCAGACAGAATAAGTGATTCAGTGTGCATTTGGATGAGCTTGGTGAGAAAAGACGATTTAAGCATTAAAACTATATTTGTAATACATTCTCTTAACAGAGCTGCTAAAACAGCCGTTTTATCAACAGAAACAGTTCATTGTGGTGAATTCTGCATTATCTGGGTTTTTTGTGGATTTCCAGACAGAATAAGTGATTCTGTGTGCATTTGGATGATCTTGGTGAGAAAAGACGTTTTAAGCCATAAAAACCTATTTGTAAGCCATTCTCTTAACAGAGCTGCTAAAACAACCGTTTTATCAACAGAAACAGTTCAATGTGGTGAATTCTGCATTATCTGGGTTTTTTGTGGATTTCCAGACAGAATAAGTGATTCAGTGTGCAGGTGGATGATCTTGCTGAGAAAAGACGATTAAAGCAATAAAAATATGTTTGTAATACATTGTCATAACAGAGCTGCTAAAACAGCCGTTTTACCAACAGAAACAGTTCATTGTGGTGAATTCTGCATTATCTGGGTTTTTTGTGGATTTCCAGACAGAATAAGTGATTCTGTGTGCATTTGGATGATCTTGGTGAGAAAAGACGTTTTAAGCCATAAAATCATATTTGTAAGCCATTCTCTTAACAGAACTGCTGGAAATGCTGTTTTATCAACAGAAACAGTTCAATGCGGTGAATTCTGCATTATCTGGGTTTTTTGTGGATTTCCAGACAGGATAAGTGATTTTGTGTGCATTTGGATGATCTTGGTGAGAAAAGACGTTTTAAGCCATAAAAAACATATTTGTAAGCCATTCTCTTAACAGAGCTGCTAAAACAGCCATTTTATCAAAAGTAACAGTTCATTGTGGTGAATTCTGCATTATCTGGGTTTTTTGTGGATTTCCAGACAGAATAAGTGATTCTGTGTGCATTTGGATGATCTTGGTGTGAAAAGACGTTTTAAGCCATAAAAACATATTTGTACCATTCTCTTAACAGAACTGCTGGAAATGCTGTTTTATCAACAGAAACAGTTCAATGCGGGGAATTCTGCATTATCTGGGTTTTTTGTGGATTTCCAGACAGGATAAGTGATTTTGTCTGATCTTGGTGAGAAAAAACGTTTTAAGCCATAAAAACATATTTGTAAGCCATTCTCTTAACAGAACTGCTGGAAATGCTGTTTTATCAACAGAAACAGTTCATTGTGGTAAATTCTGCATTTTCTGGTTTTTTTGTGGATTTCCAGACAGAATAAGTGATTCAGTGTGCATTTGGATGAGCTTGGTGAGAAAAGACGTTTTAAGCCATAAAAACCTATTTGTAAGCCATTCTCTTAACAGAGCTGCTAAAACAGCCGTTTTATCAACAGAAACAGTTCAATGTGGTGAATTTTGCATTATCTGGGTTTTTTGTGGATTTCCAGACAGAATAAGTGATTCTGTGTGCATTTGGATGATCTTGGTGAGAAAAGACGTTTTAAGCCATAAAAACCTATTTGTAAGCCATTCTCTTAACAGAGCTGCTAAAACAACCGTTTTATCAACAGAAACAGTTCAATGTGGTGAATTCTGCATTATCTGGGTTTTTTGTGGATTTCCAGACAGAATAAGTGATTCAGTGTGCAGGTGGATGATCTTGCTGAGAAAAGACGATTAAAGCAATAAAAATATGTTTGTAATACATTGTCATAACAGAGCTGCTAAAACAGCCGTTTTACCAACAGAAACAGTTCATTGTGGTGAATTCTGCATTATCTGGGTTTTTTGTGGATTTCCAGACAGAATAAGTGATTCTGTGTGCATTTGGATGATCTTGGTGAGAAAAGACGTTTTAAGCCATAAAATCATATTTGTAAGCCATTCTCTTAACAGAACTGCTGGAAATGCTGTTTTATCAACAGAAACAGTTCAATGTGGTGAATCCTGCATTATCTGGTTTTTTTGTGGATTTCCAAACAGAATAAGTGATTAAGTGTGCATTTGGATGATCTTGGTGAGAAAAGACGTTTTAAGCCATAAAAACCTATTTGTAAGCCATTCTCTTAACAGAGCTGCTAAAACAGCCGTTTTATCAACAGAAACAGTTCAATGTGGTGAATTTTGCATTATCTGGGTTTTTTGTGGATTTCCAGACAGAATAAGTGATTCAGTGTGCATTTGGATGATCTTGGTGAGAAAAGACGATTAAAGCAATACAAATATGTTTGTAATACATTGTCTTAACAGAGCTGCTAAAACAGCCGTTTTATCAACAGAAACAGTTCATTGTGGTGAATCCTGCATTATCTGGGTTTTTTGTGGATTTCCAGACAGAATAAGTGATTATATGTGCATTTGGATGATCTTGGTGAGAAAAGACGATTTAAGCATTAAAACTATATTTGTAATACATTCTCTTAACAGAGCTGCTAAAACAGCCATTTTATCAAAAGTAACAGTTCATTGTGGTGAATTCTGCATTATCTGGGTTTTTTGTGGATTTCCAGACAGAATAAGTGATTCTGTGTGCATTTGGATGATCTTGGTGTGAAAAGACGTTTTAAGCCATAAAAACATATTTGTACCATTCTCTTAACAGAACTGCTGGAAATGCTGTTTTATCAACAGAAACAGTTCAATGCGGGGAATTCTGCATTATCTGGGTTTTTTGTGGATTTCCAGACAGGATAAGTGATTTTGTCTGATCTTGGTGAGAAAAGACGTTTTAAGCCATAAAAACATATTTGTAAGCCATTCTCTTAACAGAACTGCTGGAAATGCTGTTTTATCAACAGAAACAGTTCAATGTGGTAAATTCTGCATTTTCTGGGTTTTTTGTGGATTTCCAGACAGAATAAGTGATTCAGTGTGCATTTGGATGAGCTTGGTGAGAAAAGACGATTTAAGCATTAAAACTATATTTGTAATACATTCTCTTAACAGAGCTGCTAAAACAGTCGTTTTATCAACAGAAACAGTTCATTGTGGTGAATTCTGCATTATCTGGGTTTTTTGTGGATTTCCAAACAGAATAAGTGATTCTGTGTGCATTTGGATGATCTTGGTGAGAAAAGACGTTTTAAGCCATAAAAACATATTTGTAAGCCATTCTCTTAACAGAACTGCTGGAAATGCTGTTTTATCAACAGAAACAGTTCAATGCGGTGAATTCTGCATTATCTGGGTTTTTTGTGGATTTCCAGACAGGATAAGTGATTCAGTGTGCATTTGGATGATCTTGGTGAGAAAAGACGTTTTAAGCCATAAAAACCTATTTGTAAGCCATTCTCTTAACAGAGCTGCTAAAACAGCCGTTTTATCAACAGAAACAGTTCAATGTGGTGAATTCTGCATTATCTGGGTTTTTTGTGGATTTCCAGACAGAATAAGTGATTCAGTGTGCAGGTGGATGATCTTGTTGAGAAAAGACGATTAAAGCAATAAAAATATGTTTGTAATACATTGTCTTAACAGAGCTGCTAAAACAGCCGTTTTATCAACAGAAACAGTTCATTGACGTGAATTCTGCATTATCTGGGTTTTTTGTGGATTTCCAGTAAGAATAAGTGATTCTGTGTGCATTTGGATGATCGTGGTGAGAAAAGACGTTTTAAGCCATAAAATCATATTTGTAAGCCATTCTCTTAACATAACTGCTGGAAATGCTGTTTTATCAACAGAAACAGTTCAATGCGGTGAATTCTGCATTATCTGGGTTTTTACTGGATTTCCAGACAGAATAAGTGATTCAGTGTGCATTTCGATGAGCTTGGTGAGAAAAGACGATTTAACCTTCCTGTCGTGTTCGGGTCAAATCTGACCGATTTCCATTTTGATCAATCATAAATATTGTGTTTTACATTTTATTGTCTCAAGGGCTTATGATATCCTCCACACTAGGCATTTGAACATATACAAATGCTGATCACTACTTTCATTGAATTTTGAGTTGTTTAGTCAACTTTGTAACACCTGTGGTGTTCCCGGTCAAAAATGACCGCCATAGGAAATGAATGGGTGACCCTAGATTGTGTTCATTCATCAGATAGTACACAACCACAAATCCACCACCACCACCACACGCACACCTACACGCACACACACACACACACACACACAAACACACACACACACATACAAACACATACATGCACACACACACACACACACACACACGCACGCACGCACGCACATACACGCACACGCACGCACACACACACACACACACACACTCCACCCCACGTGAACCCCTTTCAGACTGACCATGTGTCCTCTCTTTCCCGTGCTTATGTGCGTTTCCCCCTCCCACAACGCCCCAACTGTGCTTGATTTTGCTCCTTTTTCACTCAGCCACCCCCTCTGGCCACTTTTAGCAAGGTTTGAGAAGATCCCCATTTTTGACTTTTTCGACACTACTGGCCCTGTCGTTTTATTCAAATTTTTGCCCACTTTGGAAAATCCTTCACAATTTTCACAAAACGCCCCAACTGTGCTTGATTTTGCTCGTTTTTCACTCAGCCCGCCCCCCTGGCCCCTTTTATCAAGTTTTGGGAAAATCCCCATTTTTGACTTTTTCGACACTACCAGCCCTGTCTTTTTTTTAAATTTTTGCCCACTTTGGAAAATCCTTCACAATTTTCACAAAACGCCCCAACTGCTCTTGATTTTTCTCGTTTTTCACTCATCCCGCCCCCCGGCCACTTTTAGCAAGTTTTGGGAAAATCCCCATTTTTTACTTTTTCGACACTACCGGCCCTGTCGTTTTTTTCAATTTTTACCCGGTTTGGAAAATACTTCACAATTTTCACAAAACGCCCCAACTCTGCTTGATTTTGCTCGTGTTTCACTCAGCCCGCCCCCCTGGCCCTTTTTAGCAAGGTTTGGGAAAATCCCCTTTTTTAACTTTTCGACACTACCGTCCCTGTGGCCTTTTAACATTTTTGCCCACTTTGGAAAATCCTTCACAATTTTCACAAAACGCCCCAACCGTGCTTGATTTTGCTCGTTTTTCACTCAGCCCGCCCCCCTGGCCCCATTTACCAAAGTTTGGGAAAATCCCAATTTTTGACTTTTTCGACCCTTAACGGCCCTGTCGTTTTATTAAATTTTTGCCCACTTTGGAAAATCCTTCACAATTTTCACATTACACATCAACTGTGCTTGATTTTGCTCGTTTTTTAATCATCCCGCCCCCCGGCCACTTTTAGCAAGGTTTGGGAAAATCCCTTTTTTTAACTTTTTCGACACTACCGTCCCTGTGGCCTTTCAACATTTTTGCCCACTTTGAAAATCCTTCACAATTTTCACAAAACGCCCCAACTGTGCTTGATTTTGCTCGTTTTTCACTCAGCCCGCCCCCCTGGCCCCTTTTATCAAGTTTTGGGAAAATCCCCATTTTTGACTTTTTCGACACTACCAGCCCTGTCTTTTTTTTAAATTTTTGCCCACTTTGGAAAATCCTTCACAATTTTCACAAAACGCCCCAACTGCTCTTGATTTTTCTCGTTTTTCACTCATCCCGCCCCCCGGCCACTTTTAGCAAGTTTTGGGAAAATCCACATTTTTGACTTTTTCGACACTACCGGCCCTGTCGTTTTTTTCAATTTTTACCCGGTTTGGAAAATACTTCACAATTTTCACAAAACGCCCCAACTCTGCTTGATTTTGCTCGTGTTTCACTCAGCCCGCCCCCCTGGCCCTTTTTAGCAAGGTTTGGGAAAATCCCCTTTTTTAACTTTTCGACACTACCGTCCCTGTGGCCTTTTAACATTTTTGCCCACTTTGGAAAATCCTTCACAATTTTCACAAAACGCCCCAACCGTGCTTGATTTTGCTCGTTTTTCACTCAGCCCGCCCCCCTGGCCCCATTTACCAAAGTTTGGGAAAATCCCAATTTTTGACTTTTTCGACCCTTAACGGCCCTGTCGTTTTATTAAATTTTTGCCCACTTTGGAAAATCCTTCACAATTTTCACATTACACATCAACTGTGCTTGATTTTGCTCGTTTTTTAATCATCCCGCCCCCCGGCCACTTTTAGCAAGGTTTGGGAAAATCCCTTTTTTTAACTTTTTCGACACTACCGTCCCTGTGGCCTTTCAACATTTTTGCCCACTTTGAAAATCCTTCACAATTTTCACAAAACGCCCCAAATGTGCTTGATTTTGCTCGTTTTTTACTGAGCCCGCCCCCCGGCCCCTTTTTGCAAGGTTTGCGAAAATCCGCATTTTTGACTTTTTCGACACTACCGGCCCTGTCTTTTTTTAAATTTTTGCCCACTTTGGAAAATCCTTCACAATTTTCACAAAACGCCCCAACTGTGCTTGATTTTGCTCGTTTTTCACTCAGCCCATCCCCTGCCCCCTTTTTGCAAGTTTTGGGAAAATCCACATTTTTGACTTTTTCGACACTACCAGCCCTGTCTTTTTTTTAAATTTTTGCCCACTTTGGAAAATCCTTCACAATTTTCACAAAACGCCCCAACCGTGCTTGATTTTGCTAGTTTTTCACTCATCCCGCCCCCCTGGCCCCTTTTACCAAAGTTTGGGAAAATCCCAATTTTTGACTTTTTCGACCCTTAACGGCCCTGTCGTTTTATTAAATATTTGCCCACTTTGGAAAATCCTTCACAATTTTCACATTACACATCAACTGTGCTTGATTTTGCTCACTCATCCCGCCCCTGGGCCACTTTTAGCAGGTTTTGGGAAAATCCCCATTTTTGACTTTTTCGACACTACCGGCCCTGTCGCCTTTTAAAATTTTTTTCCCACTTTGGAAAATCCTTCACAATTTTCACAAAACGCTCCCCAAATGTGCTTGACTTTGCTCGTTTTTCACTGAGGCCGCCCCCCGGCCCCTTTTTGCAAGGTTTGGGAAAATCCCCATTTTTGACTTTTTCGACACTACCGGCCCTGTCGTTTTTTTAAATTTTTGCCCACTTTGGAAAATCCTTCACAATTTTCACAAAACGCCCCAAATATGCTTGATTTCGCTAATTTTTTACTGATCCCGCCCCCGGCCCCTTTTTGCAAGGTTTGGGAAAATCCGCATTTTTGACTTTTTCGACACTACCGGCCCTGTCGTTTTTTTCAATTTTTGCCTGGTTTGGAAAATCCTTCACAATTTTCACATTACACATCAACTGTGCTTGATTTTGCTCACTCATCCCGCCCCCCGGCCACTTTTAGCAGGTTTTGGGAAAATCCCCATTTTTGACTTTTTCGACACTACCGGCCCTGTCACCTTTTAAAATTTTTGCCCACTTTGGAAAATCCTTCACAATTTTCACAAAACACCCCAACTGTGCTTGATTTTGCTAGTTTTTCCACTCATCCCGCCCCCCGGCCACTTTTAGCAAGTTTTGGGAAAATCCCCATTTTTGACTTTTTTGACACTACCGGCCCTATCGTTTTTTAACATTTTTGCCCACTTTGGAAAATCCTTCACAATTTTCACAAAACGCCCCAAATGTGCTTGATTTTGCTCGTTTTTCACTGAGGCCGCCCCCCGGCCCCTTTTTGCAAGGTTTGGGAAAATCCCAATTTTTGACTTTTTCGACAGTACCGGCCCTGTCGTTTTTTTCAATTTTTGCCTGGTTTGGAAAATCCTTCACAATTTTCACATTACACATCAACTGTGCTTGATTTTGCTCACTCATCCCGCCTCCCGGCCACTTTTAGCAAGTTTTGGGAAAATCCCCATTTTTGACTTTTTCGACACTACCGGCCCTGTGGCCTTTTAAAATGTTTGCCCACTTTGGAAAATCCTTCACAATTTTCACAAAACGCCCCAACTGTGCTTGATTTTGCTCGTTTTTCAAACATCCCGCCCCCCGGCCACTTTTAGCAAGTTTTGGGAAAATCCACATTTTTGACTTTTTCGACACTACCGGCCCTGTCGCCTATTAAAATTTTTGCCTGGTTTGGAAAATCCTTCACAATTTTCACATTACACATCAACTGTGCTTGATTTTGCTCACTCATCCCGCCTCCCGGCCACTTTTAGCAAGTTTTGGGAAAATCCCCATTTTTGACTTTTTCGACACTACCGGCCCTGTCACCTTTTAAAATTTTTGCCCACTTTGGAAAATCCTTCACAATTTTCACAAAACGCCCCAACTGTGCTTGATTTTGCTCGTTTTTCAAACATCCCGCCCCCCGGCCACTTTTAGCAAGTTTTGGGAAAATCCACATTTTTGACTTTTTCGACACTACCGGCCCTGTCGCCTTTTAAAATTTTTGCCCACTTTGGAAAATCCTTCACAATTTTCACAAAACACCCCAACTGTGCTTGATTTTGCTCGTGTTTCACTCAGCCCGCCCCCCTGGCCCCTTTTAGCAAGTTTTGGGAAAATCCCATTTTTTAACTTTTTCGACACTACCGTCCCTGTGGCCTTTTAACATTTTTGCCCACTTTGGAAAATCCTTCACAATTTTCACAAAACGCCCCAAATGTGCTTGATTTCGCTCGTTTTTTACTGAGCCCACCCCCGGGCCTCTTTTTGCAAGGTTTGGGAAAATCCGCATTTTTGACTTTTTCGACACTACCGGCCCTGTCGTTTTTTTCAATTTTTGCCTGGTTTGGAAAATCCTTCACAATTTTCACAAATGCCCCAACTGTGCTTGATTTTTCTCGTTTTTCACACAGCCCGCCCCCCTGACCCCTTTTAGCAAGTTTTGGGAAAATCGCCATTTTTGACTTTTTCGACCGTTAACGGCCCTGTCGTTTTTCTAAATTTTTGCCCACTTTGGAAAATCCTTCACAATTTTCACATTACACATCAACTGTGCTTGATTTTGCTCACTCATCCCGCTCCCCGGCCACTTTTAGCAGGTTTTGGGAAAATTCCCATTTTTGACTTTTTTGACACTACCGGCCCTATCGTTTTTTAACATTTTTGCCCACTTTGGAAAATCCTTCACAATTTTCACAAAACGCCCCAAATGTGCTTGATTTTGCTCGTTTTTCACTGAGGCCGCCCCCCGGCCCCTTTTTGCAAGGTTTGGGAAAATCCCCATTTTTGACTTTTTCGACAGTACCGGCCCTGTCGTTTTTTTCAATTTTTGCCTGGTTTGGAAAATCCTTCACAATTTTCACATTACACATCAACTGTGCTTAATTTTGCTCACTCATCCCGCCTCCCGGCCACTTTTAGCAAGTTTTGGGAAAATCCCCATTTTTGACTTTTTCGACACTACCGGCCCTGTGGTCTTTTTAAATTTTTGCCCACTTTGGAAAATCCTTCACAATTTTCACAAAACGCCCCAACTGTGCTTGATTTTGCTCGTTTTTCAAACATCCCGCCCCCCGGCCACTTTTAGCAAGTTTTGGGAAAATCCACATTTTTGACTTTTTCGACACTACCGGCCCTGTCGCCTATTAAAATTTTTGCCTGGTTTGGAAAATCCTTCACAATTTTCACATTACACATCAACTGTGCTTGATTTTGCTCACTCATCCCGCCCCCCGGCCACTTTTAGCAGGTTTTGGGAAAATCCCCATTTTTGACTTTTTCGACACTACCGGCCCTGTCACCTTTTAAAATTTTTGCCCACTTTGGAAAATCCTTCACAATTTTCACAAAACACCCCAACTGTGCTTGATTTTGCTCGTTTTTCACTCATCCCGCCCCCCGGCCACTTTTAGCAAGTTTTGGGAAAATCCCCATTTTTGACTTTTTTGACACTACCGGCCCTATCGTTTTTTAACATTTTTGCCCACTTTGGAAAATCCTTCACAATTTTCACAAAACGCCCCAAATGTGCTTGATTTTGCTCGTTTTTCACTGAGGCCGCCCCCCGGCCCCTTTTTGCAAGGTTTGGGAAAATCCCCATTTTTGACTTTTTCGACAGTACCGGCCCTGTCGTTTTTTTCAATTTTTGCCTGGTTTGGAAAATCCTTCACAATTTTCACATTACACATCAACTGTGCTTAATTTTGCTCACTCATCCCGCCTCCCGGCCACTTTTAGCAAGTTTTGGGAAAATCCCCATTTTTGACTTTTTCGACACTACCGGCCCTGTGGTCTTTTTAAATTTTTGCCCACTTTGGAAAATCCTTCACAATTTTCACAAAACGCCCCAACTGTGCTTGATTTTGCTCGTTTTTCAAACATCCCGCCCCCCGGCCACTTTTAGCAAGTTTTGGGAAAATCCACATTTTTGACTTTTTCGACACTACCGGCCCTGTCGCCTTTTAAAATTTTTGCCCACTTTGGAAAATCCTTCACAATTTTCACAAAACACCCCAACTGTGCTTGATTTTGCTCGTGTTTCACTCAGCCCGCCCCCCTGGCCCCTTTTAGCAAGTTTTGGGAAAATCCCATTTTTTAACTTTTTCGACACTACCGTCCCTGTGGCCTTTTAACATTTTTGCCCACTTTGAAAAATCCTTCACAATTTTCACAAAACGCCCCAAATGTGCTTGATTTCGCTCGTTTTTTACTGAGCCCACCCCCGGGCCTCTTTTTGCAAGGTTTGGGAAAATCCGCATTTTTGACTTTTTCGACACTACCGGCCCTGTCGGTTTTTTTCAATTTTTGCCTGGTTTGGAAAATCCTTCACAATTTTCACAAATGCCCCAACTGTGCTTGATTTTTCTCGTTTTTCACACAGCCCGCCCCCCTGACCCCTTTTAGCAAGTTTTGGGAAAATCGCCATTTTTGACTTTTTCGACCGTTAACGGCCCTGTCGTTTTTCTAAATTTTTGCCTACTTTGGAAAATCCTTCACAATTTTCACATTACACATCAACTGTGCTTGATTTTGCTCACTCATCCCGCTCCCCGGCCACTTTTAGCAGGTTTTGGGAAAATCCCCATTTTTGACTTTTTCGACACTACCGGCCCTGTCACCTTTTAAAATTTTTGCCCACTTTGGAAAATCCTTCACAATTTTCTCAAAACGCCCCAACTGTTCTTGATTTTGCTCACTCATCCCGCCTCCCGGCCACTTTTAGCAAGTTTTGGGAAAATCCCCATTTTTGACTTTTTCGACACTACCGGCCCTGTCACCTTTTAAAATTTTTACCCACTTTGGACAATCCTTCACAATTTTCACAAAACGCCCCAACTGTGCTTGATTTGGCTCGTTTTTCAAACATCCCGCCCCCCGGCCACTTTTAGCAAGTTTTGGGAAAATCCAAATTTTTGACTTTTTCGACACTACCGGCCCTGTGGCGTTTTAAAATTTTTGCCCACTTTGGAAAATCCTTCACAATTTTCACAAAACACCCCAACTGTGCTTGATTTTGCTCGTTTTTCACTCAGCCCGCCTCCCTGGCCCCTTTTAGCAAGGTTTGGGAAAATCCCATTTTTTAACTTTTTCGACACTACCGTCCCTGTGGCATTTTAACATTTTTGCCCACTTTGGAAAATCCTTCACAATTTTCACAAAACGCCCCAATGTGCTTGATTTCACTCGTTTTTTACTGAGCCCACCCCCGGGCCCCTTTTAGCAAGTTTTGGGAAAATCCCCATTTTTGACTTTTTCGACCCTTAACGGCCCTGTCGTTTCTTTCAATTTTTGCCCACTTTGGAAAATCCTTCACAATTTTCACAAATGCCCCAACTGTGCTTGATTTCGCTCGTTTTTTACTGAGCCCACCCCCGGGCCCCTTTTAGCAAGTTTTGGGAAAATCCCCATTTTTGACTTTTTCGACCCTTAACGGCCCTGTCGTTTCTTTCAATTTTTGCCCACTTTGGAAAATCCTTCACAATTGTCACAAAACGCCCCAACTGTGCTTGATTTTTCTTGTTTTTCACTCAGCCCGCCCCCTGGCCCCTTTTAGCAAGGTTTGGGAAGATCCCCATTTTTGACTTTTTCGACACTACTGGCCCTGTCGTTTTATTCAATTTTTGCCCACTTTGGAATATCCTTCACAATTTTCTCAAAACGCCCCAACTGTGCTTGATTTTGCTCCTTTCTCACTCAGCCCGCCCCCTGGCCCCTTTTAGCAAAGTTTGTGAAAATCCCCATTTTTGACTTTTTCGACACTACCGGCCCTGTCGTTTTTTTCAATTTTTACCCGGTTTGGAAAATCCTTCACAATTTTCACACAACGCCCCAACTGTGCTTGATTTTGCTCCTTTCTTACTCAGTCCGCCCCCCTGGCCCCTTTTTAGCAAGGTTTGGGACAATCGCCCACCCTTCCCCATTTTTGACTTTTTCGACACTACCGGCCCTGTCGTTTTTTTTCAATTTTTGCCCGGTTTGGAAAATACGTCACAATTTTCACAAAACGCCCCAACTGTACTTGATTTTGCTCCTTTCTCACTCAGCCCGCCCCCCTGGCCCCTTTTAGCAAGTTTTGGGAAAATCCACATTTTTTACTTTTTCGACACTACCAGCCCTGTCTTTTTTTTTTTTAAATTTTGCCCACTTTGGAAAATCCTTCACAATTTTCACAAAACGCCCCAACTGTGCTTGATTTAGCTCCTTTCTCACTCAGCCCGCCCCCCTGGCCCCTTTTACCAAAGTTTGGGAAAATCCCAATTTTTGACTTTTTCGACCCTTAACGGCCCTGTCGTTTTATTAAATTTTTGCCCACTTTGGAAAATCCTTCACAATTTTCACATTACACATCAACTGTGCTTGATTTTGCTCACTCATCCCGCCCCCGGGCCACTTTTAGCAGGTTTTGGGAAAATCCCCATTTTTGACTTTTTCGACACTACCGGCCCTGTCGCCTTTTAACATTTTTGCCCACTTTGGAAAATCCTTCACAATTTTCACAAAACGCCCCAACTGTGCTTGATTTTGCTCGTTTTTCACTCATCCCGCCCCCCGGCCACTTTTAGCAAGTTTTGGGAAAATCCCCATTTTTGACTTTTTCGACACTACCGGCCCTGTGGTCTTTTAAAATTTTTGCCCACTTTGGAAAATCCTTCACAATTTTCACAAAACGCCCCAACTGTGCTTGATTTTGCTCGTTTTTCAAATATCCCGCCCCCCGGCCACTTTTAGCAAGTTTTGGGAAAATCCCCTTTTTTAACTTTTTCGACACTACCGTCCCTGTGGCCTTTCAACATTTTTGCCCACTTTGGAAAATCCTTCACAATTTTCACAAAACGCCCCAAATGTGCTTGATTTTGCTCGTTTTTTACTGAGCCCGCCCCCCGGCCCCTTTTTGCAAGGTTTGCGAAAATCCGCATTTTTGACTTTTTCGACACTACCGGCCCTGTCTTTTTTTAAATTTTTGCCCACTTTGGAAAATCCTTCACAATTTTCACAAAACGCCCCAACTGTGCTTGATTTTGCTCGTTTTTCACTCAGCCCATCCCCTGCCCCCTTTTTGCAAGTTTTGGGAAAATCCACATTTTTGACTTTTTCGACACTACCAGCCCTGTCTTTTTTTTAAATTTTTGCCCACTTTGGAAAATCCTTCACAATTTTCACAAAACGCCCCAACCGTGCTTGATTTTGCTAGTTTTTCACTCATCCCGCCCCCCTGGCCCCTTTTACCAAAGTTTGGGAAAATCTCAATTTTTGACTTTTTCGACCCTTAACGGCCCTGTCGTTTTATTAAATATTTGCCCACTTTGGAAAATCCTTCACAATTTTCACATTACACATCAACTGTGCTTGATTTTGCTCACTCATCCCGCCCCTGGGCCACTTTTAGCAGGTTTTGGGAAAATCCCCATTTTTGACTTTTTCGACACTACCGGCCCTGTCGCCTTTTAAAATTTTTTTCCCACTTTGGAAAATCCTTCACAATTTTCACAAAACGCTCCCCAAATGTGCTTGACTTTGCTCGTTTTTCACTGAGGCCGCCCCCCGGCCCCTTTTTGCAAGGTTTGGGAAAATCCCCATTTTTGACTTTTTCGACACTACCGGCCCTGTCGTTTTTTTAAATTTTTGCCCACTTTGGAAAATCCTTCACAATTTTCACAAAACGCCCCAAATATGCTTGATTTCGCTAATTTTTTACTGATCCCGCCCCCGGCCCCTTTTTGCAAGGTTTGGGAAAATCCGCATTTTTGACTTTTTCGACACTACCGGCCCTGTCGTTTTTTTCAATTTTTGCCTGGTTTGGAAAATCCTTCACAATTTTCACATTACACATCAACTGTGCTTGATTTTGCTCACTCATCCCGCCCCCCGGCCACTTTTAGCAGGTTTTGGGAAAATCCCCATTTTTGACTTTTTCGACACTACCGGCCCTGTCACCTTTTAAAATTTTTGCCCACTTTGGAAAATCCTTCACAATTTTCACAAAACACCCCAACTGTGCTTGATTTTGCTAGTTTTTCCACTCATCCCGCCCCCCGGCCACTTTTAGCAAGTTTTGGGAAAATCCCCATTTTTGACTTTTTTGACACTACCGGCCCTATCGTTTTTTAACATTTTTGCCCACTTTGGAAAATCCTTCACAATTTTCACAAAACGCCCCAAATGTGCTTGATTTTGCTCGTTTTTCACTGAGGCCGCCCCCCGGCCCCTTTTTGCAAGGTTTGGGAAAATCCCAATTTTTGACTTTTTCGACAGTACCCGGCCCTGTCGTTTTTTTCAATTTTTGCCTGGTTTGGAAAATCCTTCACAATTTTCACATTACACATCAACTGTGCTTGATTTTGCTCACTCATCCCGCCTCCCGGCCACTTTTAGCAAGTTTTGGGAAAATCCCCATTTTTGACTTTTTCGACACTACCGGCCCTGTGGCCTTTTAAAATGTTTGCCCACTTTGGAAAATCCTTCACAATTTTCACAAAACGCCCCAACTGTGCTTGATTTTGCTCGTTTTTCAAACATCCCGCCCCCCGGCCACTTTTAGCAAGTTTTGGGAAAATCCACATTTTTGACTTTTTCGACACTACCGGCCCTGTCGCCTATTAAAATTTTTGCCTGGTTTGGAAAATCCTTCACAATTTTCACATTACACATCAACTGTGCTTGATTTTGCTCACTCATCCCGCCTCCCGGCCACTTTTAGCAAGTTTTGGGAAAATCCCCATTTTTGACTTTTTCGACACTACCGGCCCTGTGGTCTTTTAAAATTTTTGCCCACTTTGGAAAATCCTTCACAATTTTCACAAAACGCCCCAACTGTGCTTGATTTTGCTCGTTTTTCAAACATCCCGCCCCCCGGCCACTTTTAGCAAGTTTTGGGAAAATCCACATTTTTGACTTTTTCGACACTACCGGCCCTGTCGCCTTTTAAAATTTTTGCCCACTTTGGAAAATCCTTCACAATTTTCACAAAACACCCCAACTGTGCTTGATTTTGCTCGTGTTTCACTCAGCCCGCCCCCCTGGCCCCTTTTAGCAAGTTTTGGGAAAATCCCATTTTTTAACTTTTTCGACACTACCGTCCCTGTGGCCTTTTAACATTTTTGCCCACTTTGGAAAATCCTTCACAATTTTCACAAAACGCCCCAAATGTGCTTGATTTCGCTCGTTTTTTACTGAGCCCACCCCCGGGCCTCTTTTTGCAAGGTTTGGGAAAATCCGCATTTTTGACTTTTTCGACACTACCGGCCCTGTCGTTTTTTTCAATTTTTGCCTGGTTTGGAAAATCCTTCACAATTTTCACAAATGCCCCAACTGTGCTTGATTTTTCTCGTTTTTCACACAGCCCGCCCCCCTGACCCCTTTTAGCAAGTTTTGGGAAAATCGCCATTTTTGACTTTTTCGACCGTTAACGGCCCTGTCGTTTTTCTAAATTTTTGCCCACTTTGGAAAATCCTTCACAATTTTCACATTACACATCAACTGTGCTTGATTTTGCTCACTCATCCCGCCTCCCGGCCACTTTTAGCAAGTTTTGGGAAAATCCCCATTTTTGACTTTTTCGACACTACCGGCCCTGTGGCCTTTTAAAATGTTTGCCCACTTTGGAAAATCCTTCACAATTTTCACAAAACGCCCCAACTGTGCTTGATTTTGCTCGTTTTTCAAACATCCCGCCCCCCGGCCACTTTTAGCAAGTTTTGGGAAAATCCACATTTTTGACTTTTTCGACACTACCGGCCCTGTCGCCTATTAAAATTTTTGCCTGGTTTGGAAAATCCTTCACAATTTTCACATTACACATCAACTGTGCTTGATTTTGCTCACTCATCCCGCCTCCCGGCCACTTTTAGCAAGTTTTGGGAAAATCCCCATTTTTGACTTTTTCGACACTACCGGCCCTGTCACCTTTTAAAATTTTTGCCCACTTTGGAAAATCCTTCACAATTTTCACAAAACGCCCCAACTGTGCTTGATTTTGCTCGTTTTTCAAACATCCCGCCCCCCGGCCACTTTTAGCAAGTTTTGGGAAAATCCACATTTTTGACTTTTTCGACACTACCGGCCCTGTCGCCTTTTAAAATTTTTGCCCACTTTGGAAAATCCTTCACAATTTTCACAAAACACCCCAACTGTGCTTGATTTTGCTCGTGTTTCACTCAGCCCGCCCCCCTGGCCCCTTTTAGCAAGTTTTGGGAAAATCCCATTTTTTAACTTTTTCGACACTACCGTCCCTGTGGCCTTTTAACATTTTTGCCCACTTTGGAAAATCCTTCACAATTTTCACAAAACGCCCCAAATGTGCTTGATTTCGCTCGTTTTTTACTGAGCCCACCCCCGGGCCTCTTTTTGCAAGGTTTGGGAAAATCCGCATTTTTGACTTTTTCGACACTACCGGCCCTGTCGTTTTTTTCAATTTTTGCCTGGTTTGGAAAATCCTTCACAATTTTCACAAATGCCCCAACTGTGCTTGATTTTTCTCGTTTTTCACACAGCCCGCCCCCCTGACCCCTTTTAGCAAGTTTTGGGAAAATCGCCATTTTTGACTTTTTCGACCGTTAACGGCCCTGTCGTTTTTCTAAATTTTTGCCCACTTTGGAAAATCCTTCACAATTTTCACATTACACATCAACTGTGCTTGATTTTGCTCACTCATCCCGCTCCCCGGCCACTTTTAGCAGGTTTTGGGAAAATTCCCATTTTTGACTTTTTTGACACTACCGGCCCTATCGTTTTTTAACATTTTTGCCCACTTTGGAAAATCCTTCACAATTTTCACAAAACGCCCCAAATGTGCTTGATTTTGCTCGTTTTTCACTGAGGCCGCCCCCCGGCCCCTTTTTGCAAGGTTTGGGAAAATCCCCATTTTTGACTTTTTCGACAGTACCGGCCCTGTCGTTTTTTTCAATTTTTGCCTGGTTTGGAAAATCCTTCACAATTTTCACATTACACATCAACTGTGCTTAATTTTGCTCACTCATCCCGCCTCCCGGCCACTTTTAGCAAGTTTTGGGAAAATCCCCATTTTTGACTTTTTCGACACTACCGGCCCTGTGGTCTTTTTAAATTTTTGCCCACTTTGGAAAATCCTTCACAATTTTCACAAAACGCCCCAACTGTGCTTGATTTTGCTCGTTTTTCAAACATCCCGCCCCCCGGCCACTTTTAGCAAGTTTTGGGAAAATCCACATTTTTGACTTTTTCGACACTACCGGCCCTGTCGCCTATTAAAATTTTTGCCTGGTTTGGAAAATCCTTCACAATTTTCACATTACACATCAACTGTGCTTGATTTTGCTCACTCATCCCGCCCCCCGGCCACTTTTAGCAGGTTTTGGGAAAATCCCCATTTTTGACTTTTTCGACACTACCGGCCCTGTCACCTTTTAAAATTTTTGCCCACTTTGGAAAATCCTTCACAATTTTCACAAAACACCCCAACTGTGCTTGATTTTGCTCGTTTTTCACTCATCCCGCCCCCCGGCCACTTTTAGCAAGTTTTGGGAAAATCCCCATTTTTGACTTTTTTGACACTACCGGCCCTATCGTTTTTTAACATTTTTGCCCACTTTGGAAAATCCTTCACAATTTTCACAAAACGCCCCAAATGTGCTTGATTTTGCTCGTTTTTCACTGAGGCCGCCCCCCGGCCCCTTTTTGCAAGGTTTGGGAAAATCCCCATTTTTGACTTTTTCGACAGTACCGGCCCTGTCTTTTTTTCAATTTTTGCCTGGTTTGGAAAATCCTTCACAATTTTCACATTACACATCAACTGTGCTTAATTTTGCTCACTCATCCCGCCTCCCGGCCACTTTTAGCAAGTTTTGGGAAAATCCCCATTTTTGACTTTTTCGACACTACCGGCCCTGTGGTCTTTTTAAATTTTTGCCCACTTTGGAAAATCCTTCACAATTTTCACAAAACGCCCCAACTGTGCTTGATTTTGCTCGTTTTTCAAACATCCCGCCCCCCGGCCACTTTTAGCAAGTTTTGGGAAAATCCACATTTTTGACTTTTTCGACACTACCGGCCCTGTCGCCTTTTAAAATTTTTGCCCACTTTGGAAAATCCTTCACAATTTTCACAAAACACCCCAACTGTGCTTGATTTTGCTCGTGTTTCACTCAGCCCGCCCCCCTGGCCCCTTTTAGCAAGTTTTGGGAAAATCCCATTTTTTAACTTTTTCGACACTACCGTCCCTGTGGCCTTTTAACATTTTTGCCCACTTTGAAAAATCCTTCACAATTTTCACAAAACGCCCCAAATGTGCTTGATTTCGCTCGTTTTTTACTGAGCCCACCCCCGGGCCTCTTTTTGCAAGGTTTGGGAAAATCCGCATTTTTGACTTTTTCGACACTACCGGCCCTGTCGGTTTTTTTCAATTTTTGCCTGGTTTGGAAAATCCTTCACAATTTTCACAAATGCCCCAACTGTGCTTGATTTTTCTCGTTTTTCACACAGCCCGCCCCCCTGACCCCTTTTAGCAAGTTTTGGGAAAATCGCCATTTTTGACTTTTTCGACCGTTAACGGCCCTGTCGTTTTTCTAAATTTTTGCCTACTTTGGAAAATCCTTCACAATTTTCACATTACACATCAACTGTGCTTGATTTTGCTCACTCATCCCGCTCCCCGGCCACTTTTAGCAGGTTTTGGGAAAATCCCCATTTTTGACTTTTTCGACACTACCGGCCCTGTCACCTTTTAAAATTTTTGCCCACTTTGGAAAATCCTTCACAATTTTCTCAAAACGCCCCAACTGTTCTTGATTTTGCTCACTCATCCCGCCTCCCGGCCACTTTTAGCAAGTTTTGGGAAAATCCCCATTTTTGACTTTTTCGACACTACCGGCCCTGTCACCTTTTAAAATTTTTACCCACTTTGGACAATCCTTCACAATTTTCACAAAACGCCCCAACTGTGCTTGATTTGGCTCGTTTTTCAAACATCCCGCCCCCCGGCCACTTTTAGCAAGTTTTGGGAAAATCCAAATTTTTGACTTTTTCGACACTACCGGCCCTGTGGCGTTTTAAAATTTTTGCCCACTTTGGAAAATCCTTCACAATTTTCACAAAACACCCCAACTGTGCTTGATTTTGCTCGTTTTTCACTCAGCCCGCCTCCCTGGCCCCTTTTAGCAAGGTTTGGGAAAATCCCATTTTTTAACTTTTTCGACACTACCGTCCCTGTGGCATTTTAACATTTTTGCCCACTTTGGAAAATCCTTCACAATTTTCACAAAACGCCCCAATGTGCTTGATTTCACTCGTTTTTTACTGAGCCCACCCCCGGGCCCCTTTTAGCAAGTTTTGGGAAAATCCCCATTTTTGACTTTTTCGACCCTTAACGGCCCTGTCGTTTCTTTCAATTTTTGCCCACTTTGGAAAATCCTTCACAATTTTCACAAATGCCCCAACTGTGCTTGATTTCGCTCGTTTTTTACTGAGCCCACCCCCGGGCCCCTTTTAGCAAGTTTTGGGAAAATCCCCATTTTTGACTTTTTCGACCCTTAACGGCCCTGTCGTTTCTTTCAATTTTTGCCCACTTTGGAAAATCCTTCACAATTGTCACAAAACGCCCCAACTGTGCTTGATTTTTCTTGTTTTTCACTCAGCCCGCCCCCTGGCCCCTTTTAGCAAGGTTTGGGAAGATCCCCATTTTTGACTTTTTCGACACTACTGGCCCTGTCGTTTTATTCAATTTTTGCCCACTTTGGAATATCCTTCACAATTTTCTCAAAACGCCCCAACTGTGCTTGATTTTGCTCCTTTCTCACTCAGCCCGCCCCCTGGCCCCTTTTAGCAAAGTTTGTGAAAATCCCCATTTTTGACTTTTTCGACACTACCGGCCCTGTCGTTTTTTTCAATTTTTACCCGGTTTGGAAAATCCTTCACAATTTTCACACAACGCCCCAACTGTGCTTGATTTTGCTCCTTTCTTACTCAGTCCGCCCCCCTGGCCCCTTTTTAGCAAGGTTTGGGACAATCGCCCACCCTTCCCCATTTTTGACTTTTTCGACACTACCGGCCCTGTCGTTTTTTTTCAATTTTTGCCCGGTTTGGAAAATACGTCACAATTTTCACAAAACGCCCCAACTGTACTTGATTTTGCTCCTTTCTCACTCAGCCCGCCCCCCTGGCCCCTTTTAGCAAGTTTTGGGAAAATCCACATTTTTTACTTTTTCGACACTACCAGCCCTGTCTTTTTTTTTTTTAAATTTTGCCCACTTTGGAAAATCCTTCACAATTTTCACAAAACGCCCCAACTGTGCTTGATTTAGCTCCTTTCTCACTCAGCCCGCCCCCCTGGCCCCTTTTACCAAAGTTTGGGAAAATCCCAATTTTTGACTTTTTCGACCCTTAACGGCCCTGTCGTTTTATTAAATTTTTGCCCACTTTGGAAAATCCTTCACAATTTTCACATTACACATCAACTGTGCTTGATTTTGCTCACTCATCCCGCCCCCGGGCCACTTTTAGCAGGTTTTGGGAAAATCCCCATTTTTGACTTTTTCGACACTACCGGCCCTGTCGCCTTTTAACATTTTTGCCCACTTTGGAAAATCCTTCACAATTTTCACAAAACGCCCCAACTGTGCTTGATTTTGCTCGTTTTTCACTCATCCCGCCCCCCGGCCACTTTTAGCAAGTTTTGGGAAAATCCCCATTTTTGACTTTTTCGACACTACCGGCCCTGTGGTCTTTTTAAATTTTTGCCCACTTTGGAAAATCCTTCACAATTTTCACAAAACGCCCCAACTGTGCTTGATTTTGCTCGTTTTTCAAACATCCCGCCCCCCGGCCACTTTTAGCAAGTTTTGGGAAAATCCACATTTTTGACTTTTTCGACACTACCGGCCCTGTCGCCTATTAAAATTTTTGCCTGGTTTGGAAAATCCTTCACAATTTTCACATTACACATCAACTGTGCTTGATTTTGCTCACTCATCCCGCCCCCCGGCCACTTTTAGCAGGTTTTGGGAAAATCCCCATTTTTGACTTTTTCGACACTACCGGCCCTGTCACCTTTTAAAATTTTTGCCCACTTTGGAAAATCCTTCACAATTTTCACAAAACACCCCAACTGTGCTTGATTTTGCTCGTTTTTCACTCATCCCGCCCCCCGGCCACTTTTAGCAAGTTTTGGGAAAATCCCCATTTTTGACTTTTTTGACACTACCGGCCCTATCGTTTTTTAACATTTTTGCCCACTTTGGAAAATCCTTCACAATTTTCACAAAACGCCCCAAATGTGCTTGATTTTGCTCGTTTTTCACTGAGGCCGCCCCCCGGCCCCTTTTTGCAAGGTTTGGGAAAATCCCCATTTTTGACTTTTTCGACAGTACCGGCCCTGTCTTTTTTTCAATTTTTGCCTGGTTTGGAAAATCCTTCACAATTTTCACATTACACATCAACTGTGCTTAATTTTGCTCACTCATCCCGCCTCCCGGCCACTTTTAGCAAGTTTTGGGAAAATCCCCATTTTTGACTTTTTCGACACTACCGGCCCTGTGGTCTTTTTAAATTTTTGCCCACTTTGGAAAATCCTTCACAATTTTCACAAAACGCCCCAACTGTGCTTGATTTTGCTCGTTTTTCAAACATCCCGCCCCCCGGCCACTTTTAGCAAGTTTTGGGAAAATCCACATTTTTGACTTTTTCGACACTACCGGCCCTGTCGCCTTTTAAAATTTTTGCCCACTTTGGAAAATCCTTCACAATTTTCACAAAACACCCCAACTGTGCTTGATTTTGCTCGTGTTTCACTCAGCCCGCCCCCCTGGCCCCTTTTAGCAAGTTTTGGGAAAATCCCATTTTTTAACTTTTTCGACACTACCGTCCCTGTGGCCTTTTAACATTTTTGCCCACTTTGAAAAATCCTTCACAATTTTCACAAAACGCCCCAAATGTGCTTGATTTCGCTCGTTTTTTACTGAGCCCACCCCCGGGCCTCTTTTTGCAAGGTTTGGGAAAATCCGCATTTTTGACTTTTTCGACACTACCGGCCCTGTCGGTTTTTTTCAATTTTTGCCTGGTTTGGAAAATCCTTCACAATTTTCACAAATGCCCCAACTGTGCTTGATTTTTCTCGTTTTTCACACAGCCCGCCCCCCTGACCCCTTTTAGCAAGTTTTGGGAAAATCGCCATTTTTGACTTTTTCGACCGTTAACGGCCCTGTCGTTTTTCTAAATTTTTGCCTACTTTGGAAAATCCTTCACAATTTTCACATTACACATCAACTGTGCTTGATTTTGCTCACTCATCCCGCTCCCCGGCCACTTTTAGCAGGTTTTGGGAAAATCCCCATTTTTGACTTTTTCGACACTACCGGCCCTGTCACCTTTTAAAATTTTTGCCCACTTTGGAAAATCCTTCACAATTTTCTCAAAACGCCCCAACTGTTCTTGATTTTGCTCACTCATCCCGCCTCCCGGCCACTTTTAGCAAGTTTTGGGAAAATCCCCATTTTTGACTTTTTCGACACTACCGGCCCTGTCACCTTTTAAAATTTTTACCCACTTTGGACAATCCTTCACAATTTTCACAAAACGCCCCAACTGTGCTTGATTTGGCTCGTTTTTCAAACATCCCGCCCCCCGGCCACTTTTAGCAAGTTTTGGGAAAATCCAAATTTTTGACTTTTTCGACACTACCGGCCCTGTGGCGTTTTAAAATTTTTGCCCACTTTGGAAAATCCTTCACAATTTTCACAAAACACCCCAACTGTGCTTGATTTTGCTCGTTTTTCACTCAGCCCGCCTCCCTGGCCCCTTTTAGCAAGGTTTGGGAAAATCCCATTTTTTAACTTTTTCGACACTACCGTCCCTGTGGCATTTTAACATTTTTGCCCACTTTGGAAAATCCTTCACAATTTTCACAAAACGCCCCAATGTGCTTGATTTCACTCGTTTTTTACTGAGCCCACCCCCGGGCCCCTTTTAGCAAGTTTTGGGAAAATCCCCATTTTTGACTTTTTCGACCCTTAACGGCCCTGTCGTTTCTTTCAATTTTTGCCCACTTTGGAAAATCCTTCACAATTTTCACAAATGCCCCAACTGTGCTTGATTTCGCTCGTTTTTTACTGAGCCCACCCCCGGGCCCCTTTTAGCAAGTTTTGGGAAAATCCCCATTTTTGACTTTTTCGACCCTTAACGGCCCTGTCGTTTCTTTCAATTTTTGCCCACTTTGGAAAATCCTTCACAATTGTCACAAAACGCCCCAACTGTGCTTGATTTTTCTTGTTTTTCACTCAGCCCGCCCCCTGGCCCCTTTTAGCAAGGTTTGGGAAGATCCCCATTTTTGACTTTTTCGACACTACTGGCCCTGTCGTTTTATTCAATTTTTGCCCACTTTGGAATATCCTTCACAATTTTCTCAAAACGCCCCAACTGTGCTTGATTTTGCTCCTTTCTCACTCAGCCCGCCCCCTGGCCCCTTTTAGCAAAGTTTGTGAAAATCCCCATTTTTGACTTTTTCGACACTACCGGCCCTGTCGTTTTTTTCAATTTTTACCCGGTTTGGAAAATCCTTCACAATTTTCACACAACGCCCCAACTGTGCTTGATTTTGCTCCTTTCTTACTCAGTCCGCCCCCCTGGCCCCTTTTTAGCAAGGTTTGGGACAATCGCCCACCCTTCCCCATTTTTGACTTTTTCGACACTACCGGCCCTGTCGTTTTTTTTCAATTTTTGCCCGGTTTGGAAAATACGTCACAATTTTCACAAAACGCCCCAACTGTACTTGATTTTGCTCCTTTCTCACTCAGCCCGCCCCCCTGGCCCCTTTTAGCAAGTTTTGGGAAAATCCACATTTTTTACTTTTTCGACACTACCAGCCCTGTCTTTTTTTTTTTTAAATTTTGCCCACTTTGGAAAATCCTTCACAATTTTCACAAAACGCCCCAACTGTGCTTGATTTAGCTCCTTTCTCACTCAGCCCGCCCCCCTGGCCCCTTTTACCAAAGTTTGGGAAAATCCCAATTTTTGACTTTTTCGACCCTTAACGGCCCTGTCGTTTTATTAAATTTTTGCCCACTTTGGAAAATCCTTCACAATTTTCACATTACACATCAACTGTGCTTGATTTTGCTCACTCATCCCGCCCCCGGGCCACTTTTAGCAGGTTTTGGGAAAATCCCCATTTTTGACTTTTTCGACACTACCGGCCCTGTCGCCTTTTAACATTTTTGCCCACTTTGGAAAATCCTTCACAATTTTCACAAAACGCCCCAACTGTGCTTGATTTTGCTCGTTTTTCACTCATCCCGCCCCCCGGCCACTTTTAGCAAGTTTTGGGAAAATCCCCATTTTTGACTTTTTTGACACTACCGGCCCTATCGTTTTTTAACATTTTTGCCCACTTTGGAAAATCCTTCACAATTTTCACAAAACGCCCCAGATGTGCTTGATTTTGCTTGTTTTTCACTGAGGCCGCCCCCCGGCCCCTTTTTGCAAGGTTTGGGAAAATCCCCATTTTTGACTTTTTCGACAGTACCGGCCCTGTCGTTTTTTTCAATTTTTGCCCACTTTGGAAAATACGTCACAATTTTCACAAAACGCCCCAACTGTACTTGATTTTGCTCCTTTCTCACTCAGCCCGCCCCCCTGGCCCCTTTTAGCAAGTTTTGGGAAAATCCACATTTTTTACTTTTTCGACACTACCAGCCCTGTCTTTTTTTTTTTTAAATTTTGCCCACTTTGGAAAATCCTTCACAATTTTCACAAAACGCCCCAACTGTGCTTGATTTAGCTCCTTTCTCACTCAGCCCGCCCCCCTGGCCCCTTTTACCAAAGTTTGGGAAAATCCCAATTTTTGACTTTTTCGACCCTTAACGGCCCTGTCGTTTTATTACATTTTTGCCCACTTTGGAAAATCCTTCACAATTTTCACATTACACATCAACTGTGCTTGATTTTGCTCACTCATCCCGCCCCCGGGCCACTTTTAGCAGGTTTTGGGAAAATCCCCATTTTTGACTTTTTCGACACTACCGGCCCTGTCGCCTTTTAACACATTACACATCAACTGTGCTTGATTTTGCTCACTCATCCAGCCCCCCGGCCACTTTTAGCAGGTTTTAGGAAAATCCCCATTTTTGACTTTTTCGACACTACCGGCCCTGTCACCTTTTAAAATTTTTGCCCACTTTGGAAAATCCTTCACAATTTTCACAAAACACCCCAACTGTGCTTGATTTTGCTAGTTTTTCACTCATCCCGCCCCCCGGCCACTTTTAGCAAGTTTTGGGAAAATCCCCATTTTTGACTTTTTTGACACTACCGGCCCTATCGTTTTTTAACATTTTTGCCCACTTTGGAAAATCCTTCACAATTTTCACAAAACGCCCCAGATGTGCTTGATTTTGCTTGTTTTTCACTGAGGCCGCCCCCCGGCCCCTTTTTGCAAGGTTTGGGAAAATCCCCATTTTTGACTTTTTCGACAGTACCGGCCCTGTCGTTTTTTTCAATTTTTGCCCACTTTGGAAAATCCTTCACAATTTTCACAAAATACCCAAACTGTGCTTGATATTGCTCCTTTCTCACTCAGCCCGCCCCCCTGGCCCCTTTTAGCAAGGTTTGGGAAAATTCCCATTTTTGACTTTTTCGACACTACCGGACCTGTCGTTTTTTTCAAATTTTGCCTGGTTTGGAAAATCCTACACAATTTTCACATTACACATCAACTGTGCTTGATTTTGCTCAATCATCCCGGCCACTTTTAGCAGGTTTTGGGAAAATCCCCATTTTTGACTTTTTCGACACTACCGGCCCTGTCGCCTTTTAACATTTTTGCCCACTTTGGAAAATCCTTCACAATTTTCACAAAACGCCCCAACTGTGCTTGATTTTGCTCGTTTTTCACTCATCCCGCCCCCCGGCCACTTTTAGCAAGTTTTGGGAAAATCCCCATTTTTGACTTTTTCGACACTACCGGCCCTGTCGCCTTTTAAAATTTTTGCCCACTTTGGAAACACCTTCAAAATTTTCACAAAACGCCCCAACTGTGCTTGATTTTGCTCGTTTTTCTCTCATCCCGTCCCCCGGCCACTTTTAGCAAGTTTTGGGAAAATCCACATTTTTGACTTTTTCGACACTACCGGTCTTGTCGCCTTTTAAAATTTTTGCCCACTTTGGAAACACCTTCACAATTTTCACAAAACACCCCAACTGTGCTTGATTTTGCTCGTTTTTCACTCATCCCGCCCCCCGGCCACTTTTAGCAAGTTTTGGGAAAATCCACATTTTTGACTTTTTCGACACTACCGGTCTTGTCGCCTTTTAAAATTTTTGCCCACTTTGGAAACACCTTCACAATTTTCACAAAACGCCCCAACTGTGCTTGATTTTGCTCGTTTTTCACTCATCCCGCCCCCCGGCCACTTTTAGCATTTTTTGGAAAATCCCCATTTTTGACATTTTCGACACTACCGGCCCTGTCGTTTTATTCAATTTTTGCCCGGTTTGGAAAATCCTTCACAATTTTCACATTACACATCAACTGTGCTTGATTTTGCTCACTCATCCCGCCCCCCGGCCACTTTTAGCAAGTTTTGGGAAAATCCCCATTTTTGACTTTTTCGACACTACCGGCACTGTCGACTTTTAAAATTTTTGCCCATTTTGGAAAATCCTTCACAATTTTCACAAAATACCCAAACTGTGCTTGATTTTGCTCCTTTCTCACTCAGCCCGCCCCCCTGGCCCCTTTTAGCAAGGTTTGGGAAAATTCCCATTTTTGACTTTTCGACACTACCGGACCTGTTGTTTTTTTCAAATTTTGCCTGGTTTGGAAAATCCTACACAATTTTCACATTACACATCAACTGTGCTTGATTTTGCTCACTCATCCCGCCACCCGGCCACTTTTAGCAGGTTTTGGGAAAAATTCCCATTTTTGACTTTTTCGACACTACCGGCCCTGTCGTTTTTTTAAAATTTTTGCCCACTTTGGAAAATCCTTCACAATTTTCACAAAATACCCAAACTGTGCTTGATTTTGCTCCTTTTTAACTCAGCCCGCCCCCCTGGCCCCTTTTAGCAAGTTTTGTGAAAATCCCCATTTTTGACTTTTTCGACACGACCGGCCCTGTCGCCTTGAAATTTTTTTGCCCACTTTGGAAACACCTTCACAATTTTCACAAAACGCCCCAACTGTGCTTGATTTTGCTCATTTTTCACTCATCCCGCCCCCCGGCCACTTTTAGTAAGTTTTGGAAAATCCCCATTTTTGACTTTTTTCGACATTACCGTCCCTGTGGCCTTTTAACATTTTTGCCCACTTTGGAAAATCCTTCACAATTTTCACAAAACGCCCCAACTGTGCTTGATTTTGCTCGTTTTTCACTCAGCCCGTCCCCCGGCCACTTTTAGCAAGTTTTGG
>NW_026910513.1:52500-57500 GCF_963691925.1 Scomber scombrus
AGTATTGTAATTTATTTCTATATATATATATTTTTTTGTTTTGTTTTTAAATGTTTTTTAATTAAAAATCAAATGAAAACAAACAACTAAAGGCGCTCTCCAAGAGAGGATATACCAATAATAAAAATTTGTAAATAAAAATGTATTAAAATAAAATGTATAATAAAATTGTTTTTTAATCAAAATAAAATTATTTTTGGAAATAAAAAATTAAATAAAAAAGGTGTGCCAAAAGTGCAACGTTTCGACCCTTGCCGGGTCTTCTTCAGGCAATGGCACACTGAAAAACTCTGTGAGAGATGTTCCCACGTCGCTGCTTCAACAGAAAGTGAGCTCTCTCCTGCTCACCTCCTTTTATACCCTCTGTCTGTGTAACCTTCGGAATTCCGTGAGTCCGTTTTTTATTTGTACCCCATCCAAATTAACCCTATAAATCCCAAATGAAATGAAATCCCAACAACCCAATGTAATATAAAATATCTAAAATTTGATTTTTATCCTAAATATCCTTTTAATTCCAATATATTTATATAAAGTATATTTTTTATTAAACATTCTTTTAAACCCAAAAAAAACTTAAGAAAACATGAATTTAACCCTTGCATACCCACATCAATTTAGTATCCCCTTATATTATTAATTTGTACCATGTTTATAGAAAATACACTTATTTCTTAGAAAAGGGGTGTGGTTAGGGTTAGGTTTTAAGGTTAGGGTTAGGGTTAGGTTTTAAGGTTAGGGTTAGGATTAGGTGTAGGGTTAGGGTTAGGATTAAGGTTAGGGTTAGGATTAGGATTAGGGTTAGGATTAAGGTTAGGATTAGGGTTAGGATTAAGGTTAGGATTAGGGTTAGGATTAGATGTAGGGTTAGGGTTCTGGTTAGGTTTAGGGTTAAGTTTACCGGGTTAGGATTAGGAGTAAGGTTTAGGGTTAGGATTAGGGTTAGGATTAGGATTATGGTTAGGATTAGGGTTAGGTTTTGGGTTAGGGTTAAGGTTAGGGTTAGGATTAAGGTTAAGGTTAGGGTTAGGTTTTGGATTAGGGTTAGGATGAAGGTTAAGGTTAGAGTTAGGGTTAGGTTTTGGGTTAGGGTTAGGTTACACAGTCAGAGGGTTAGGGTTTTATGGTCGGGATTAGAGTTTAACCCAGGGTCAGAGTAACGATATGGGAGGAAGTTCTTGGGTAAGATAAACTAACTATTTTTAACGTTTAATCCCATTGGATCTCTTGTACCCAATTTAAACATCCAAAATCTCTCTCTCTTCTTTCGTTCTCCATCGGTCCAAAATAAATTACTCTCCAATCCTGCCATCCTAAGCGCAGCTAAACCATGATCAATAAAATGTTCAACCAAAAGCGTGTCCATACTTTTTTTGTTCCTTATTGTGTACCTATGTTGATACATCCTAGTGGACAGGTCAGTTTTAGTTTCTCCCACATATTTCTTGTCACATCTGTCACATAAAATTAAATAAACACAATTCTTTGTGCGGGTGGTAAAGTTTTGCGTAATTTTTACAACTGTCTTGTCTTTTGTATTTGTAATGTATTTAAGTTTCATGAATTGTGACTCCAATAATTGTGGCTTGTCTCGAGTTAACGAGGGTAATTTTGCACTAATTAAAATGTCGGCCAAATTTCTGTTTCTTTTGTAGGCTGAAATCACCGTTGATGTAGGCAATAGGTCAGTACAGCCCAAGACTGAGTTGAAATTATGTTTGATAGTCTTCATGAGTGTTGTGTTATGGGAGGAATAGGTGGTTACCAGAGGGATCAAGTCCCCCCTCTCCCTGTGTTTCTCCTTTCTGAAGGATCTCAGGCAGTGCCTCAGGAAGGATCTGCCATAGCCCCTCCCCCTGAGGGCCTTAAACAGGATCCCCACTGCCTGACTGAAATCCCCCTGCCTCGTGCAAATACGACGAAAACGGAGGAGCTGGGATTTCACTATCCCCCGGAAGGTGTGTCTTGGGTGGAAGCTCCTTTTATGAAGTAAGGCATGGGTATCAGTCACCTTGAAGAAAACTTTGATATCCAATTTGTTTGTTCTATTAAAGTCTGGTCCCCTATACACTGTTGTGTCTAAGAAATCCATTTTGTTTTTATCCAGAATTGCCTTTAATTTAATTGATTTATTATGTGAATTTAGAATTTTGACGAATGTTTCGAATTCAATTTCCGACCCAGACCAAATTCCCCATATGTCGTCCAAATAACGGCAGTAATAGGCCGGTGGCTTGTCGCATTTAGCGAGGGCCTCTTCTTCCCAATTGGCCATAAAAATATTGGCATAGGCCGGTGCAAATTTCTTGCCCATTGCCGTTCCTTTTATTTGTAAATAAAATTGGCCCTCAAAAACAAAATCGTTCCTGGTCAGGTTAATGTCTAACAATTTTAATAGCTCCTCATCAGGCCTAGTCGGATCAGGATGTTTTTTAAAAATATTTTTAACGCAGGTTATGCCCTCCTGGATGGGAATATTGGTATATAATGCGTCCACATCCATAGAAAAAAAATAAAATTCAGAGGGAAGATTTAAGGATTTAACCAGGTCAACAAAATGATAAGTATCCTTAACGTAGGAGGAGTGTTTAACTGAAAGTGGATTTAAATAGAAATCAAGATATTCGGCCGTAAAATACGTTTCGCTACTACAGTCAGACACGATGGGTCTTCCTGGGGGAATTTTGAAAGGAACCGACCACTTGTCCGGATCTTTATGGATCTTGGGCAAGATGTAGAATCGCCTCTCTCTAGGCTGCGATTCCCCAATCAAATATTTCCTTTGCTTTGCTTTGATGAACTTCTTTTTAAATAATGAGTCCACAATATTTGCAACCATTGGAATGGTTTCTGGGTACATCGGTTGATCCAATTTGCGATAATACTCCATATCTTGTAATTGACGTTCCACTTCCCAGACATACCGCCTTCTACTCAAAATTACCACCGCTGAGCCCTTATCAGCAGGTTTAATGACGATATGTTTGGCTTTTTTTAATTCTTGTAATGCCCTATATTCTGTCAATGAAATGTTACATTTTTCTTTTTCAGGCTTAAGACGTTTTTTTAGGGTCCTCCAGTCCCGTTTAATTAGGGTCCCCACTTCCGGAGGTAAGGTTTCGACAGCTGGAATCCAGTTCGACGGTCCTGTAAATGGTGGCTTTACAGTATGTTGTGAGTCCCTAAAATGAACTGCCAACTTAATCCGACGGTGGTATTCTTGCAAGTCCAAACGTAATTTATCCTCTCGATCCTTCTGCAGACCCAGGGCGGGAATAAAAAACAATCCCCTACTAAGGAGTTGTTTCTGGGGTTCCGATAATTTAAAATTTGGGGCCAAAACTACCACCTCCCGCGCCTGGAGGGATCGAGAACTATCACCCCGCAGCCGAATTTGGCTCACAGGGAGTCCAAGTTTAACCAAATCCTCCAATGGTTAAAGATGGCCTCTGCAGTGTCCTCCGTCCAGTGGACC
The DNA here is from genome assembly GCF_963691925.1 of Scomber scombrus. Lineage (NCBI taxonomy): Eukaryota > Metazoa > Chordata > Actinopteri > Scombriformes > Scombridae > Scomber > Scomber scombrus. The sequence goes on from NW_026910513.1 coordinate 55,976, forward strand.
AGGTCTTCCCCGGTATCGAATTCATCTTCCGGTAATGTAGGAATGAAGGGTTGGTTCCTATGTATATACTCATTCAGTACCCGCAGGTTGTTCTTCTCCTCTGCAGGGAGGGCCCAGGAGAAATTGAGCAATGGAATATACAATTCGGCATACGGGAATTTAGCCTTGGCCGTTCTAACCGCTGCCTGCAGGTTCTTAACTGTGGTTTCTTTGGGTTTGTTTGCCTTGCTATTAATTCCAAAGGACAGTACCACCTTCTCCACCACCACGCCTGGCACTGTCATTGCCTTCACCAAAATGTGCTCTGCATTCCTGAAGTTAGCCCCAGGAAAACTATCCACCTGCAAATCTGGGTTTGTGAATTCTGGGAAGTGACTCAGGTTTGAGTCTCCCAAAATCAGCCACTTCTTTTTGGCCACCAGGTTCCAATCTATATTTTTATATTTTGTGTTAGGGTGTCTAGTGACCCTGTAGCTGGTAGGTTCCGGCTCAGAAAACACTCCCAGGGATCCCTCAAGTGATCTATCAAAAATCACCTCCTCGTCTTCCTCTACCTCGTCCTCGTCCGAACTATGGACCTGCGCCACTGTCTGGTGCGTAGAGGTTTGGGTGGTACGATCCTGGGAATTCCGGGGTCGTCGAGTCCTAACGGCCTGTGCCAGTCGGGCCTCCGCTTCCTGACGTTTCTCCTCCTCTTCCAGCCTGTCAAACTCATCTGCCACTGCCTGCAGCGAGTCCGAGAGCTCCGGGGCTTCCAGAACTTCCAAGTCATCCTCAACCTGTCTCTGCTCCGGGGAGGAGGGTAGGTCGTCCCCGGTGAGGACCATCCTTCCGGTCCTCCTCAAAGTTCCGGTCACGCCCTCACATTCTTTGGGAGTCTCCCTCCCCTGTGAGGTCACCTGGTGCCAGTCCAGCTCTTCTACCAGCTGGTCGGTCATGGTTGCTGCCGAGACCCCGGTAATAGGCTGGCGACCATCTCCAGACCGCCCAGGGTTTTCTTCTACCTGAGGCAAGGTCCCGGTCTGGGTAGTAATCTCCCGACTCTGGGTGCCAACACGTGTCGGACCCTCGGGGTCCGCCTGGGCCGCTATCATGGCCTCAGCGTGGTTGATAACCTCCCGTGTGACACGGGATAAATTCCCCCGGGCCCAACGGGTCGCCACTTCGAAGGCGTCCTTCCAGCCGGGAGTGAGGGAGCCTTTAAGCTCCTCCAACTGCTCCTCCAAACCCCTCTCGTAGTGTTCTGCAAGAATTTGGCAGGTCATCTGCCCCCAATTCTTCGCATTGCCCACGATGAAGTCCCCCGTCTGCTGCGTGGGGAAGGCCGGCTTAATCATGGTTGCCAAGATGTCAACCATCCTGGCAATCCCGCGGGGCTCCTGCTTTCCCGGCTTGGGGGCCACATTTTGATAGTGATGGACTCTCTTAATGACCGCATACATTTTGCGGATGAGTCCACCCAACAGTGGTCCGGCCGGTTCCCGCCTGACCTCTGGCCCAGTGGGTTGAGGTGGGTCCCTTCTCC
>NW_026910513.1:62500-67500 GCF_963691925.1 Scomber scombrus
ACATTGCGTTGGTGAGATATCGCGAGAAGTGTGTTTTGCGACATAGTGAAAAATCGCCTAAGTGCCACAGGGTACTATGTATGGGTGGGCGGTCCCCAGGGTTAGGGTTAGGGTTAGGGTTAGGGTTAGGGGGTTAGGGTTAGGGTTAGGGTTAGGGTTAGGGTTAGGGTTAGGGGTTAGGGTTAGGGTTAGGTTTGGGGTTGGGGTTAGGGTTCAGGGGTTGAGGTTTATCAAAGGTGCACTGGCCTACAGACTTGGGTTACCCATGTCTAAAACCGAAGGTAATATGGAGTGGTGGATGAAGTTTATGTAAGTGTCTGTTGTGGTGTAGTGGCAATGGTCCAGTCTGCCATACGGGGGAGCAGGGTTCGATTCCCGGCGCTGGCACAGGTCTCCCACACACAGGGGAGCAGTCAATGCGGCCACCCACCCACCACGTGCCTCCCAACAAAACAAAAAAACAAAATCTAAAAACCAGGTAGGCAAGGGCGTCTTTGTGTTTTGTATAAAATTGGTTCATTTGGGTGTGTTGTTAAATAAAATCATGTCAATCAATATAAAAAAGGTACATATTTTCTAATGTGTTTGTGGGCGAACAGATGTGGGAGGGTGTCATGCATAGTAAAAGTGATTTAAAAATAATTAATATATAAATATAATAAGAAAGAAAGTGATTTAAAAATAATTAATATATAAATATAATAAGAAAGAGCAATGTATATGCACACACACACACACACGCACATATAGTAAAAGCAATTATACACACACTAAATTCATAAAATCTCCCAATCTGTTCACCCCAAGCCATCCTAGATCTATATCCATAAATTGTCCCCTAAAATAATAGAAGACAATACATAAATACACCAATAAAATAGCAATATAATGATTAAATGATAATATAAAACAACACATCCTATAAGTGATGTTTAAAACCAAAGTGTGCCTGGTGCTTGTTTTAAAAGACTTTATTGGGGCCAAAAAAACCAAACTAAACTAAAACAAAATAAAAATTAAAAAAGCAAAAAAAACCTACAAAAAAAACAAAAAAACAAAAAAACAAAAAAACAAAAAAACAAAAAAAGAAAAAAAGAGAAAAAAAGAAAAAGAAAAAAAAGAAAAAAAGAACGAGGAAAAACCAAAAAACAAACAAAAACAACCAAACAAAAAAGCAAGAAAACAAAAAAAACAACTAAAACAAGGAGGGGGAAAAAAAATAAAATTGTGATTAAAATAATGGGAGACAGGCAGTGGTTATGTTTTTATTTTCACTTGGGTCCGGTTTCTGGGGGGCGACTGTGGGAAAATGGTTATGTGTGAGAGAGAAGCTGGGTAATGGATAAGGAGAATAGAGGTGAGTGGGAAGGGGGTAGGGTTAGGGTTAGGGTAAGGGGTTGGGGTTAAGGTAAGAGGTTAGGGTAGGGTAAGGGGTGAGGAAGGGGGCTGGAGGTTAGAGTAGGGTAAGGAGTTAGGATAGGGGGTAAGGGTTAGGGTTAGGGGTCAGGATAAGGGGTTTGGAGTTAGGGTTAGGGTTAGGGTTAGGGTTAGGGTTAGGGTTAGGGTTAGGGTTAGGGGTTAGGGTTAGGGTTAGGGTTAGGGTTAGGGTTAGGTTAAGGGATAAGTGCCACTTTTGAAATCGCGTCTCATTTTCCTGTGAGCATCTGAGAGACTTGAGATTCCGGCTACCCCCCCATTATCGGCCAGGGGCTTTCGATTGAGACTGGAACCAAGTCTCTAGGCCACTCCCACCGGAAGTTATGGCCAAAAAAGGGGTATTTTCAGAGTTTTTGGGGGGCTCATTTTTCCCCTTAAGTGCTCATTAGTTAAGACTCCGCCTACCCCCCCATTATCGACCACGCCCGATCGATAGAGACCGGAACCAAGTCTGTGCGACATTCCTATCAAAAGTTATTGGCCAATCAAAATCCCCCATAGGAATGAATGGAGAAGTGTGAAAAATCGCCTAAGTGCCACATGGTCATATGTATGGGGGGGCGGTCCCCAGGAAACCTGACCACTATATGTTTCAGGCAATTCTGAACATGATTGGTCGAGCACCGGAAGTGATTTTGATGGTCACCGAAATGGGTCATGTTGGGTATGTACAGAGAGGTCTCGAGTAGACAAGTGCCTGGACTGGGGTGTGAGGTCAGTGGGACATTGCGTTGGTGAGATATCGCGAGAAGTGTGTTTTGCGACATAGTGAAAAATCGCCTAAGTGCCACAGGGTACTATGTATGGGTGGGCGGTCCCCAGGGTTAGGGTTAGGGTTAGGGTTAGGGTTAGGGGGTTAGGGTTAGGGTTAGGGTTAGGGTTAGGGTTAGGGTTAGGGGTTAGGGTTAGGGTTAGGTTTGGGGTTGGGGTTAGGGTTCAGGGGTTGAGGTTTATCAAAGGTGCACTGGCCTACAGACTTGGGTTACCCATGTCTAAAACCGAAGGTAATATGGAGTGGTGGATGAAGTTTATGTAAGTGTCTGTTGTGGTGTAGTGGCAATGGTCCAGTCTGCCATACGGGGGAGCAGGGTTCGATTCCCGGCGCTGGCACAGGTCTCCCACACACAGGGGAGCAGTCAATGCGGCCACCCACCCACCACGTGCCTCCCAACAAAACAAAAAAACAAAATCTAAAAACCAGGTAGGCAAGGGCGTCTTTGTGTTTTGTATAAAATTGGTTCATTTGGGTGTGTTGTTAAATAAAATCATGTCAATCAATATAAAAAAGGTACATATTTTCTAATGTGTTTGTGGGCGAACAGATGTGGGAGGGTGTCATGCATAGTAAAAGTGATTTAAAAATAATTAATATATAAATATAATAAGAAAGAAAGTGATTTAAAAATAATTAATATATAAATATAATAAGAAAGAGCAATGTATATGCACACACACACACACACGCACATATAGTAAAAGCAATTATACACACACTAAATTCATAAAATCTCCCAATCTGTTCACCCCAAGCCATCCTAGATCTATATCCATAAATTGTCCCCTAAAATAATAGAAGACAATACATAAATACACCAATAAAATAGCAATATAATGATTAAATGATAATATAAAACAACACATCCTATAAGTGATGTTTAAAACCAAAGTGTGCCTGGTGCTTGTTTTAAAAGACTTTATTGGGGCCAAAAAAACCAAACTAAACTAAAACAAAATAAAAATTAAAAAAGCAAAAAAAACCTACAAAAAAAACAAAAAAACAAAAAAACAAAAAAACAAAAAAACAAAAAAAGAAAAAAAGAGAAAAAAAGAAAAAGAAAAAAAGAAAAAAAGAACGAGGAAAAACCAAAAAACAAACAAAAACAACCAAACAAAAAAGCAAGAAAACAAAAAAAACAACTAAAACAAGGAGGGGGAAAAAAAATAAAATTGTGATTAAAATAATGGGAGACAGGCAGTGGTTATGTTTTTATTTTCACTTGGGTCCGGTTTCTGGGGGGCGACTGTGGGAAAATGGTTATGTGTGAGAGAGAAGCTGGGTAATGGATAAGGAGAATAGAGGTGAGTGGGAAGGGGGTAGGGTTAGGGTTAGGGTAAGGGGTTGGGGTTAAGGTAAGAGGTTAGGGTAGGGTAAGGGGTGAGGAAGGGGGCTGGAGGTTAGAGTAGGGTAAGGAGTTAGGATAGGGGGTAAGGGTTAGGGTTAGGGGTCAGGATAAGGGGTTTGGAGTTAGGGTTAGGGTTAGGGTTAGGGTTAGGGTTAGGGTTAGGGTTGGGGTTAGGGGTTAGGGTTAGGGTTAGGGTTAGGGTTAGGGTTAGGGTTAGGTTAGGGTTAGGGTTAGGGTTAGGGTTAGGGTTAGGGGTTAGGGTTAGGGTTAGGGTTAGGGTTAGGGTTAGGGTTAGGGTTAGGTTAAGGGATAAGTGCCACTTTTGAAATCGCGTCTCATTTTCCTGTGAGCATCTGAGAGACTTGAGATTCCGGCTACCCCCCCATTATCGGCCACGGGCTTTCGATTGAGACCGGAACCAAGTCTCTAGGCCACTCCCACCGGAAGTTATGGCCAAAAAAGGGGTATTTTCAGAGTTTTTGGGGGGCTCATTTTTCCCCTTAAGTGCTCATTAGTTGAGACTCCGCCTACCCCCCCATTATCGACCACGCCCGATCGATAGAGACCGGAACCAAGTCTGTGCGACATCCCTATCAAAAGTTATTGGCCAATCAAAATCCCCCATAGGAATGAATGGAGAAGTGTGAAAAATCGCCTAAGTGCCACATGGTCATATGTATGGGGGGGCGGTCCCCAGGAAACCTGACCACTGTATGTTTCAGGCAATTCTGAACATGATTGGTCGAGCACCGGAAGTGATTTTGATGGTCACCGAAATGGGTTAGGGTTAGGGTTAGGTTAAGGGATAGGGTTAGGTTGTGGGATATAGGAACCCGGGAATGAATCCCGGGTGATGCACGGTCCAATCACTGCGGATGGCCAGTCCCCATCCCCATCTTGCTTAATAGCGTTTCTTGGTCATTTCGCCTTTGTTATATCAAGTATTAATTATATATATTTTTTTTTTTTTTTTTTTTTTTGTTGTTTTTGTTTTTTTCATTTTTTATTTTGTTTTTTTCATTTTTTTGGTTTGGCTTTTGAATATGTCCAATTATTGGTTAACCTTATTTCTTTTGGTCCCTAGGTGGCGCTCGCGACGTTTCGTCCTCGTTTGGGACTTCTTCAGGCTAGCCACCTGGACCTGTTTGAGGAGGAGGAGATGTTGCCCCTTCGCTGCCTCTGCCAAACTGAGCTGCTTGCCTTGGTTTCCCTCTATTTATACCCGCCCTCCGTAATTTCGTGTCGAATTGAATGTTTCGTGTCCCTTGACTTTTACACTGTTTTTGGCCCAGATTCCCATGTAAAATTGTTTTTTAACCCTTTCTTTTCCCTTTTTAGCTTCCAAATTGTAATTTTTAATGTCAAGGTAAGTATAATTTGTGTTTAATTTAATAAAAATGTATTTAATCAATTGTTTTTGGCTTTCTACATGTATCCCAC
>NW_026910514.1:0-1000 GCF_963691925.1 Scomber scombrus
CACGCCTCATCGGAACTGCTCGGCTTCTGTCGGGAAGCTTCGGCCCGAAAACACGAGAACCGCTCAAATCTAAACATGTAATAATAATTATATATTATTATTACTACAAACCTGCAGTACTCACATAATACTGCAGTATTATGAGTGATGTAGAACCTGAGTTACCTCTAACTGTACTACAGTAAAGTACAAGTACCTCTAACTGTACTACAGTAAAGTACTAGTACCTCTAACTGTACTACAGTAAAGTACTAGTACCTCTAACTGTACTACAGTAAAGTACTAGTACCTCTAACTGTACTACAGTAAAGTACTAGTACCTCTAACTGTACTACAGTAAAGTACTAGTACCTCTAACTGTACTACAGTAAAGTACTAGTACCTCTAACTGTACTACAGTAAAGTACTAGTACCTCTAACTGTACTACAGTAAAGTACTAGTACCTCTAACTGTACTACAGTAAAGTACAAGTACCTCTAACTGTACTACAGTAAAGTACTAGTACCTCTAACTGTACTACAGTAAAGTACTAGTACCTCTAACTGTACTACAGTAAAGTACTAGTACCTCTAACTGTACTACAGTAAAGTACAAGTACCTCTAACTGTACTACAGTAAAGTACTAGTACCTCTAACTGTACTATAGTAAAGTACTAGTACCTCAAACTGTACTACAGTAAAGTACTAGTACCTCAAACTGTACTACAGTAAAGTACAAGTACCTTTAACTGTACTACAGTAAAGTACTAGTACCTCTAACTGTACTACAGTAAAGTACTAGTACCTCTAACTGTACTACAGTAAAGTACAAGTACCTTTAACTGTACTACAGTAAAGTACAAGTACCTCTAACTGTACTACAGTATAGTACTAGTACCTCTAACTGTACTACAGTAAAGTACTAGTACCTCAAACTGTACTACAGTAAAGTACAAGTACCTTTAACTGTACTACAGTAACGTACAAGTACCTCTAACTGTACTACAGTAAAGTACTAGT